>NC_059287.1:2988552-3001052 GCF_017591435.1 Portunus trituberculatus
GTGAGAGGCAAGGTTAGAGTGGGAGCATGCGAGACTAAGAGAGAGCGTGTGTGTGTGAACTGACATGGAGCTAAGCAAGGCGACACGAACACACACACACACACACACACACACACACACACACACACACACACACACACACACACACACACACACACAAGGTTAGTACTACATAGTCAATTTGCATGCACCACACGACGCTTCTCTTCCAAAACAGTAATGAAGAGGAAGAGACAAAAAAAAAAAAAAAAAAAAAGAAAACGAGGAAAGTAAGAGAAAATGGAGCTACTTTAGACAATTTCATATTCTGCTCAGAGAGAGAGAGAGAGAGAGAGAGAGAGAGAGAGAGAGAGAGAGAGAGAGAGAGAGAGAAACTAGATAATGTCCAAATCAAATCACTTATGACCAAGAAGGAAATAAATAAGAATAAAATAAAACGAAACAAAATCAAGAGAAGGAAGGCCAAATAAATATTCCTGATCTGTGGGAGGAAAACTTTTTTATGGGAAGTAATTGAAACATAATCATGATAATGGAGGTTAAGGAGGAGGAGGAGGAAGAGGAGGAGGAGGAGGACGAGGAGGAGGAAGAAGAGGAGGAGGAGGGAGGTTAACAGGGGACCATTACAAGATTAGAACAGTCTTCGACCTTGGATACACTGCTTCCCTCCACCCCCCTCCCCTCCTGCCTCCCTTTAGAGTGAACACAGCCTTGATAACACTGCCAACATGAATAAGCCTACACAACCTCTGCAGTGGAACGAAAAAAAAAAAGTACGGACAAGGAAATGAAGTTAATGGTTACACAAAAAAGGATAAACCACGTAAAAAGCAAGAAATATAGGTAGCAACATCTTCAATAGTGAATAATGAGATAGAAATGATAAAGAACATGGGTTAATTTGTAGTGAATTTCTGCAGAGAGAGAGAGAGAGAGAGAGAGAGAGAGAGAGAGAGAGAGAGAGAGAGAGAGAGAGAGAGAGAGAGAGAGAGAGATTATTATTTTTATTATCATTAGTTCGCGGGAAAAATTTTCTTATATACACTAGTCTACGTAAACTCATAAAACAATCAATGAAACAATACAAGGACATGAAACTTTCTAATAAATTTGTCCAGTCGAGACCCATTTTCCTTTACCGGTTGGAAAAACTAAACCAGAGAGAGAGAGAGAGAGAGAGAGAGAGAGAGAGAGAGAGAGAGAGAATATTTTGTGCTCTAGATTGGACAAGGTTACAGTGACGTCACAAGTGCAATGCTACTGTGATGGACGTGGCTTGTTATTGTGACGTGTGCTGTGGAAGTCAACTAATCTTGCACTGTTTTATGTATGATTTAGAGAATTGGATACGTCTCCTTGCGTCTCCTTGCGTCTATTCTTAGTATTCGCTGCGGTGTGAGGACAGAGTGCATTCTAGTTGTTGCTTTAATATTCGTGGTAAACTGGATGTCAGGTGTGTTAAGTAACCTCTTCAGTACCATGACGCGTTTCCATATTCATTCTGCTTACTATGTGGTGGTTTTATACAGCTTCAGAAACTTATGTGGGGATTGAAATCGTGAAGACTCTGGCCATTAATCTTCATACCTCCAAAGACCCTTCCTAATGTAAAATTAAATGGTGTAATCGTGCAGATAACTCGTGGTAAAAATGCGTCCCAGTACTAAAAGGGTTAATAGTATTTTACACATTTTAGAATATGTCTTGACTTGTATTCAGGAACTCTCTGGTCTCTCACCTCTATTTTCAAAGACCACATTGATGACTAGTTTGAATTTTAAAAGCGTTTTCCTTGTCACAAACGTAGAAAACTTGTTAATCTGTCACTAAGACCGTAAAAACAGCTTTAAAAATCAGCGTCACTTAAAAAAAAAGTTTAAGTAGTCAAGATGCGCGCAAAAATGCCTCAGAATACGATCCCAAGTAGAATGTTTCCGTCACTTATATTGGTTCGTTAAGTGTAGCGAGGATAGATTCACAACTACCTGCCTCGTTTCACCGACTCACCTTGTAGTCATCAGGATTCATATTTGGGAATGCATAGAACACTCCAAAAAGCATTACAAGGTCATCTCTTGGTCTATGTAGAACTTAAATTGGCCTTTTTTCATTATATTTTTATTGTCCTTGGCCAGTCCTCCTCTCTTACATATAAAAAAAAAAAAAAGATGGGCAGTAAGTAGGATTCGAACCCACGTGGAAGGATCACTCTGGTTTCTATCAACCCTTTCAATGCTGGAACACATTTTTACCTTGAGATTTGTGTACGGTTAGACCACTTTATTGTTATTAGGAAGGGACTATGGAGGTCAGAAGATTAATAGCCACAGTCTTCACTATCTTAATCCCTCACATGAGTTCCTGAAGCTGTATAGAATCACCAAATAGTAACCAGAATGAATATGGAAACGCGTCATGGTACTGAAAAGCTTAAGACACCACACTGTTCCAACAATACGAGGGAAGAAATGAGAATGAAAAAGGAAATAGAAAGATACATAGAGAATCAGAGAAAGTGAAAAATATAAAGACCAAGTGGAATTAAGCAGAAAAAAAAAACGAAATAGAATAAAGAATAACAGTTAAGGAAAATTAGCAAGGAAACAATAGAAAATATACATGAGAGAAAAAAAAAGAAAAGAAAAAGAAAAAAAGATGAGTAAGGAAATAAGAGAATGTGACAAAAATATGAAGATCAAGTAAAATTAAACAGAAAAAATGAAATAAAATAAGATATGGAAAATGCTAAAAAAACAATGAAAATAATAAAAGAGGAAAAAGGAAACAAGAAAATAAAAAGGGAAAGAAATATACACGAGGAATGAGAATGTGAAAAAAATATAGACCACGTAAAAACAAAAACAAAATAAAATAAATAATAAATGAAGAAAAATACTAAAGAATCAATAAAAAAAACAAGAAAATAAAAAAGAATAAGAAAATACATAACGAATGAGAGAAAGCGAATAAAATATAGACTAAGTAAAAATTAAGCAATAAAAAAACGAAATAGAATAAATAAGATAAAAATAATAAATGAAAATAAATGAAAATGAAAGAGAAATATACACAAGGAATGAAAAAAATGTGAAAAAATAAAAACGAGAAAAAAAACACGAAATGCAATAAATATAAACACTAAAAAAAAATAAACAACAAAATCAATAAAAGAAATAAAACAAATAGAAAAAAAGAAGGCAAGAAAATAAAAAAAGAACAAGAAATATACATAAGGAAAGAAAAAAAACGAAAAAAAAACTATAAAATAAATATAAAGTAGAAATTAAGCAAAAAAAAAAAAACTAAAATGAAAAATAAAATAAATGAAAATAAATGAAAAAAAAAAAAAATATACACAAGGAATGAAAAAAAAATGTGAAAAATAAAAAGATCAAGTAAATTTAAGGTGAAAAAAAAAACGAAATACAATAAACTACAAGATCAATAAAACATATAAAAAAAAAAAGAAGAAATATACACAAGGAAATAAAAAAATGTGAAAAAAATATAGAAGTAAAATCAAACAAAAAAAGAAAAAAAAGAAAACGAAAGAGAATAAATAACAACAATGGAAAAAAAAAATAGGACAAAATCAATAAAAAAGTATATAAATTGAAAAAAAGAAAAGAAACAAGAAATATACACAAGAAAATAAAGAATGTGAAGAAATAGACCAAGTAAAATTAAGCAGAAAAAAAAACGAAATAAATAAATAATAACAGTGAAAAAAATAGAAAAGTAATTAAAAACAAAAAAAAAATATAAGAAAGAGAAAAAAAAGAAAAAAAAGAAACACACGTCTTGATAAAATTTCAAGTGACAGTAAAGAAACGAAATAGAATAAATGATAAGAGTGAAAAGAAAAAAAAAGAAGAAAAACAATTAAAACAAAACCAAAAATAAAAGAAAGAGAGAAAAAAAAAGATAAAATTCCAAGCGACAGAAAATATTGACGTGGAAGAAAAATATAAACACTTAAAAGAAAAAAATATTAGAAAAAAACAATTAAAAACAAAACAAAAAGTAAAAAAAAATAGAGGAAAAAGAAACACGTGGCTGTAAAATTCTCAGTGACAGTAAAAAACGAAATAGAAAAAATACTAAGAGTGAAAAGGAAAAAAAATATTAGAGAAGAAATGAAAACCAAAAACCAAAATAGGAAAGAAAAAAAAAAACACGGCGATAAAATTCCCAGTGACAGTAAATAATTAAATAAATATAAAAAGGTAATTGTAGAGAAGAATTATAATGATCCCTGCAGCTTGAGTGAAGAGCAACATAATCCCGTTTTCTTTCCTGAGGTCGAGTGACGCGGGGGGGGAAGCTTAAGAATTCCTTCAGGTCGCAGCAACAAGGTCGAGAATGCCATGTTAACAGCACAGCACAGCATTACTATCGCCTGAGAGCTGTGACTATTACTACTATTATTGTTTTTTACTCTTGCACACGCCGATTGGTCAAAGTAGGCGTGGTAATTACAGGAAAACTATTTATATATGATAGTTTGTGTTGCATTTTACTATCAAGATATTCTCTCTCTCTCTCTCTCTCTCTCTTTATTTATACATTACTTACGTTTAATCTTTGTCATTTTACAGGTTAAAGGTGTATTATAAGTACAGCCTATCTTAAAAACTAACCTCTCTCTCTCTCTCTCTCTCTCTCTCTCTCTCTCTCTCTCTCGTTGTTTTATTTTTTTCCGTCCTTTTAACTTTCTCTTATTTTTCCTCCTTTTCGTCTTTCCCATTTCTTCTTTATTCTCACTTTCTTCCTTTCTCTTTGAGCAATTTCCTCCTTGTTACCATATCCCATTTCCATTTAATTTGTTTCTCCCTTATTCCTCCTTGCTATTCTTCTCTTTCTCCTTTTCCCTCCCTCTTTATTCTCTTCTCCTGTCTCCTTCCTTTCTCTTTCCGCAATTTCCTCTTTATTATCATTTCTCCTATCCATTTCATTTCTTTCCCCATTATTCCTTCTTGTCATTCTTCTCTTTCTTCTCCTCTCTCGCTGTTTATTCTCTTTATCCTGTCTCCTTCCTTTCTCTTTCCGCAATTTTCCCATAACCATTCCTCCTATCTATATTCCATTTCTTTGTCCCTTATTCCTTCTTGTCATTCTTCCCTTTCTCCTCTTCCCTCGCTGTTTATTCTCTTTATCCTCGTCTCCCGTCCCTTCCTTCCTTCCATCTAGTGGCTGCAATAAATAATTTTTAAGCCTCCCCTTAAAACACGCGGTTAGAATCATTAGGGAGTCTGTTTTTGTTTCGTTTTCTGTCATAATGTTGCGGTTCTTTATGGGTCTTTACGGGCCTTTGTGTTTCCTGACTGGCCGCTGCTTCAAAGTTGAGGGTACGAGTGATTATTTTTGGGTCATATTTAGGTCAGTGTACACTCAGCTCTTCGTGGGGTGAATTCAATAGTGTTTTGTTTGTCTGGAGTTACTGTGATCGTGGAGCTGGTAAAGGGGGTAACTGTATCAATTTGACCTGTTTATTGATATGGCTTTCATTTGTTACGATAGTGGGTACTGTTTGCAAGGACACACACACACACACACACACACACACACACACACACACACACACACACACACACAAGGATGGATGGATAAATATATAAATAGGTAATGAGAGAGAGAGAGAGAGAGAGAGAGAGAGAGAGAGAGAGAGAGAGAGAGAGAGAGAGAGAGAGAGAGAGAGAGAGAGAGAGAGAGAGAAACCAGAGAGAGAGAGAGAGAGAGAGAGAGAGAGAGAGAGAGAGAGAGAGAGAGAGAGAGAGAGAGAGAGAGAGAGAGAGAGAGAGAGAGATAAATGAAAGGAAAAAAAAAAACAGAATACTAAATAAATTAAAGAAAAGAGGAATTGATGAAACCAGCACAAAAAAAAAAAAAAAAAAAAAAAAAAATAAAAGTGAAATGTTGCAAGTTATTATAAAGTAAAAATATTGTCTAGCAGTGGAAAGGTTGAAAAAATGCTAGTGGTGTGTGTAAACTGTCTTAATTCAAGGAAAGCATGTGTAATATTCGCTTGAAAAAAAAAAAAAAATAAACCCCGGTATTTTGACGAATGTGTAACTACTTTAAATTTGCTCTTTTTATTGCTACAGTCGTCCTAAGATCTTTATTTATGTAAGACCTGGAAAACTGGCCAAGGGGAACAAAAAACGGCTATTAAAAAAACCCACGTAGATGCAAGTTCCCGTTAACCCTTCCAGTACTGGGACGCTTTTTGACCATAAGTTTTGGGTAAGATTAGACCATTTCTTATACATTAGAAAGGGTTTATGGAAGTCAGAAGATTACTGGCGAGAGTCTTCACTATTTCAATTTCCCACATGAGTTCTGAACCAGCATAAATTCACCAAACAGTAAGCAGAATGAAAATGAAAACGCGTCATGGTACTGAAGGGATTAACGTTCAAAGCACCGTAGAATGTTGTTTGCTAGGACACTGGAAGACAAATTACTCAATTCTGCCTCTAACAAACTAGCAATCTGTAGTAACTGTAGTGCAAATATTAAGTGTTTCAGAAGCTGCAGGTGATTATGTGGCTAATAACAAGCAGTGAAAAGATTAAGGAATACTAGTGATGTGTGTAACTAATATAAGCAAAGTTAGTCACTGTGATTGTTACTGTAAGAGAGAATGACGTGAATAAGAAAGATTTGTTAAAGTATCGTAAAAATGCAAAATAATAAAGCAATCTATCCTGCTCTTTACGGCAAAGAAAAAAAAAAAATGGAAAGCTAAATTTAAGAAAGGAATGTTGGCATGTTGGTGCAGCCTTTCATGTAAGAGAAGCTGACTTAAATACAGCGATCATGACAACAGAGATCGTGAATTATATAGAGAAGAGACCAACATATTCTGCTTAGTAAGAGAGAGAGAGAGAGAGAGAGAGAGAGAGAGAGAGAGAGAGAGAGAGAGAGAGAGAGAGAGAGAGAGAGAGAGAGAGAGAGAGAAATAGACAGACAGACAGACAGACAGACAGACAGACAGACAGAAAGAAAGAGATAAAGAAGCGAATTGGTGACGTAATAGAAGAGATGGATTAATAACAGGTGCAGTAAATTCATGGCAAATCCAAGCAATGCATTATTCATGAGACCAACACACTCTACGGTCTGCGCATTAAGGCTACCAATAATTCAGTCGCAGTTTGGTACAGTAATTTTGGCTGCAAGACGAGCGGAACGTTAATAAATTGATAAACACGATAATTAATATTCGATTAGCTTATTATTTAGCAAAAAGATAATTCCGTGTATTAATTCCCTTCAGTACCATGACGCGTTTTCATATTCATTCTGCTTTCTATTTGGTGGTTTTATACAGCTTCGGAAACTGTGGCCATTAATATCTTCAGTACCAGGAGGCGTTCTCATATTCATTCTGCTTACTATCTGGTGATTTTATACAGTTTCAGAAACTCATGTGGGGAGGTTAAAATACTGAAGACTCGGGCCATTAACCTTTTGACCTCCCTAGACCCTTCCTAATGCAAATATAATCGTATAGTCATACCCAAAAAAATCAAGGTAAAAATGCATTTTATTATTGAAGTGGTTAATCATCTGACCTCCAGTCTTCTTTATATAAATAAAATGATCTAATCGTACACAAATCTTAAGGTGAAAATGTGTCCTCATACTTTTTTTTTTATGTAGGGGAGAGAGCCAGCCAAGGGCAAAAAAAAGAAAAAAAAAAAAGAAATTAAAAAGGCCCACTTGAGTGCTGGCTCTCTAAAAAGTGATAAAGCGCCAGCCAAGGGATTGAAGCAAAAACTAATTCAATATAGCTACAAATTAGTGATGTGATCTTTCTGTTAGTTAAAAGAGCATTAATATATTGGGTAATGCGGTAATTTTAACTTAATTCACTAACGATAGGAAATAATGTCTAACTTTATGGTAATTCCAAATCCTTACAGGTGTGATGAAGAGTAACACACACACACACACACACACACACACACACACACACACAAGGTACTGGTGAATCTGCAGTAATCACATAATCTTTCCAGTACGTGTCTCAGTTAGCGGTGAGCGAGGCGACAAGTCTGCAATTTCCACACCGTTTTCTTTCATCAACTTCCCGGAGATCGAAGAAGAAAAAATATCTTTACTTTAAGGGGAAAAACAATAAAATTTCTTTATATATAGAAAACAAAGAGAGAACAAACAGTATATTATTTCTTTACATTTTAGAGAATAAGTTGAAGAATTACGCAACATTTAGAGAATATACACTATAATTTCATCACTCTTCTGTAGGGATTAAGAAATGTACATATCTTTTACTCTTAGCCATACTAGAGCAGAAATTCCTCCTTCACGGATCTGCGTTGTGGGGAAGACAGTGTGGGAGGGGTGGAGAGGTGGAGGAGAGTGGAGCTGAGATGGAGGTAAAGTGGAGATGACTAGAAGTTAGGTAAAGTTAGGCGGGAAGGGATGATGCGAGGTGAAAGTTAGGTGGAAGAAAGGTGGAATGGAGGTAAGACGAAAGTGGAGGAAGAAATAGTAGGAGAGAGGGTGAAATAGCAGTGGAAGTGAGAAAGTATGGATAAGGTGGAAAGGAGGTGAATGTGGAGGTGGATATTAAATACAGATGGGGTGGAGATAATGCAGAATTGATGTGGAGGTGTAGTGGAGGTTAAAATGAAGAGGAAAGCCGTGAGTGGAGAGAGAATTAGGGAATCAATAACAAGACACGTGTTACTTTGAACAAGAAGCACACGCACGCACGCACACACACAAAAAAAAAAGAAAGAAGATATTAAGAAAAAAGAAGAAGAAGAAGAAGGAAAAAAAAAACTCACTCACCATTCCTGTTGCGCCAGTACAGTTTGGGCATGGTGGGCAGGTGAGGTCAGGTCAGGTCAAGAAGGGGCAGGTCATGTTTGCCTCTCCACCTTCCACCTTCACCTCATCCACTTCATGTACTGTTCGTCTATGTAGCAATTAATCCACATCAGTTCTTTTTCCATCCTATTTTCATCATTTGCTTTGTAGTTATTTTTCTTTTAATTTCCTTATTCTTTATATTTATCTTTTTTCTCTCATTTATTCACCAATTACTTGATCTTCTACGTATTATTAGATTTGAGTGCCATTTTTTCATGCCATATTTCCTCACAGTGCCACTTAGTAAGGTGTATATTTCTTAAGTCTATGCTCGAGTGCCAGCTTTTTGTTTCATATAGTATTCTCTTCGTTGATATTTTAGTGCCACTTTCTTATTTATTTGTTTATTATTATCATCTTTTTTTTTCAGTTCATGTCTGAGTGTTGCTTTCTATTAATGTTGTGCTCTTTTTAATTAATACTAGAATGCCTGAATTTTTTTTTTACATGTAAGTTGTTTTAGGTAATGTTTTATATTAATTTCCTGACATTTCAACCTAATTTCCTTATTTTTAACTTAATTTCTTAACATTTTGACTTAATTTCCCAACAATTCGACTTAATTTCCTAGTATTTCAACTTAATTTCCTTATTTTTCAACTTAAATTCCTGACATTTCAACTTAATTTCTTGACATTTAACTTAAATTCCTGACATTTCAACTTATTTTTCTGACATTTCAACTTAATTTTCTAACATTTCAACTTAAATTCCTGACATTTCAACTTAATTTCCATATTTTCAACGTAATTTCCTTATTTTTCAACTCAATTCCCTGACATTTCTACTTATTTTCCTGACATTTCAATTTAATTTCTTTACATAAAATTTTCAACTAAATTCACTATTTTAATCCCCCCACATGAGTTTGTGAAGCTGAATACAATCACCAAATAGTGGCAAAATTAATATCTAAACGCGTCATGGTGCTCAAGGGGTTAATGGAGGAGAGACATTTCAACGGGTTACATAAAAGATATAGTCTCTTCATATTTTCATAACTCATCTTTTGAAAATCATAGTTTCATACGTACACACTAAAAATAGTTAACTTTCTTTTTTATTGCCTTTTTTTTTTCTTTTATAATTCATTTTCTAACTTCTAAACTTTCTATGGCTATAATTTGTCATTTTTTTTGTATTTCTATTTCTCTCTTTCTTTCTTAATGGAGGAGCCACATTTCAACCGGTTATCTAAATAAAAGACATATTTTTTTTCATATTTTCATAACTCATCTTTTAAAAATCACAGTTTTATACGTACACAAAAAATAGTTAGCTTTCTTTTTTACTTCTTTTTTTCTTTTATAGTTAATTTTCTAACTTCTAAACTTTCCATGGCTTTATTTTAACAAGCCATTACTATATGACGAGGGAATATTTGTCATCTTTTTCTATCTCTATTTCTTTCTTTCTTTCCTTTTAGTTCTGGGACACATTTTTACTTTTGAGATTTGTGAACGATAAGACCATTTCATTGACATTACGAAGGGTCTATGGTAGTCAGAAGATTAATGGCCAGAATCTTCACTATTTGAATCCCCCACATGAGCTTCTGAAGCTGTACTAAATCACCAAAATAGTAATATCACTCAAGGGGTTAATGGAGGAGAGACATTTCAATGGGTTACGTGAAAGGCATAATTTTTTCGTATTCTAATAACTCACCTTTTAATAATCACAGTTTCATACGTACAAAAAAAAAAAAAAAAAATAAAATAAAATAAAATAAAAAAATAAAAATAGCTTTCTTTTTTGAAGCATTTTTATCTTTTGTAATTCATCTTCAAACTTCTAAACTTTCTATAGCCTTAATATCACAAGCCATTACTATCTGACGAGGAAATTTTTCTTTTTTTTTTGTATCTTTATTTCTTTCTTTCTTAATGGTGAAGCGACATTTCAATCGGTTAGTTAACTTTCCTTATCTCTAACGCATTTTTTCTTTTATAATTCATCTTCTTACTTATAATTTTGCCATACCCTTAATTTCACAAGCCATTATTGTCTGACGAAGGATATTGATCATCTTTTCCTATTTCTAGTTAAGTTTCCTTTTCTCTAACGCATTTTTTTTCTATAATTTATCCTCTAAAACTTTCCATGGCCTTAATTTCACAAGCCATTATAATCTGACGAGAGAATATTTGTCATTTTTTTTCTTTATTTCTAGTTATTTTTCCTATTTTTCTAACGCATTTTTTTCTTTCATAATTCATTTTCTAATCTTCTAAACTTTCCATGGCCCTAATTTCACAAGCTATTATTGTCTGGCGAAGGATACTTGTCATCTTTTTCCTATCTCTAGTTAACTTTCCTTTTTTCTAACAATTTTCTCTTTTATATTTCACCTTCTAAAAATTTCCATAGCCTTAATTTCACAAGCCATTACTTTTTGACGAGGGAATATTTGTCATCGTTTTCTATCTCTATTTCTTCCTTTCTTAATCCTGGAGGCAGTACGCAACAAAGAAGTAATTATCAACGTAACAAAAAAAAAGTAAGTCAAGACATTAGAATGCAGCTCAGTCTTGCACGCTTCCTTTCTTATCTACACTGAACGCTGCATTCTGAAAACGAGTAAAAATGTTCAGTAATTTGCGTTCATTGTGATACTTTTCACATTCATTTCTTTTCCCCTCCATTTTATTTTTATTTTGTATAATTTCTCTCTTTTTTACTCTCTTTTTTTATTTTTTTTATCTTCCTGGCATCTGCTCGCTTTTGTTTCGTTTTTCTCTCTACTTTACGTCGCCTTTTCCATTTATTTCCCTTGTGTCTCCACCAATCTTATTTTCCTCCTTCTCCTCCTCCTCCTCCTCCTCCTCCTCCTCCTCCTCCTCCTCCACCTCCTCTTCCTTCTCGTCCTCCTCCTTCTGGTTCTTCTACTTTGCATGTAAACCCACGCTGACGTTATTCAACTCATCTTTATCCTCCTCATCCTCTTCTTCTTTCATCCTTTCCTTCTAATTTTCCTTCTTCTCTTTTTCCTTCACACAACCGCTTTCTATACCACTACTTTCTCCTACACGGCTTTCCTTTATTTTCCTTCTCCTTTTCTTTCATACGGTTTATTTCTTTCTTCTTTTTCATCCTGTATGAATTTATTTTCCTCCTCCACCTCCTCCCCTTTCTCCTCTTACTCCTATTCCTCTTCTTTTAGACACTTGATTTCCTTCTCATCATCCCTCACGGCCTTCCTTTCCTTATTCTCTCTTTCCTCCATTAATTTCTTCACGCCCTAGGTTCCCTCCCGGTCATCCTTTTATTCTTTCTTCCTATCCTTACTTCTCTCTTCATTTTCCTCCCCTATTCTTCTTTCACACCTTTCATTTTCCTCATCTTCTTCCTTTATACCCTTGCCTTTCCTCTTTCACTTATCTTAACCTCTTTCTTTCTCATCCTCCATCTCTTTTTTCACTCTCTTCTTTCCTCCTCCTCTGACTCCTCTAACTCCTCCTCCTGTAAGCCATGAATCAGCCACATTACCTCACCTGACCCCAATACCAGACAGGCTCACAGGTACACAGTAATCTAGCTAGGTATGTGCACCTCCGACCCTCACTCACTGACTCCCTTGCCTCGCCCTCACACCG
>NC_059287.1:3006052-3013552 GCF_017591435.1 Portunus trituberculatus
TAACTCACGTCTCCCTTAGTGGTTCTAGGAGCGTGGTGATCTAGTGAAGGGCGCCAGTGGTCCCGTAGCTGCTTGTCTCCTCGCCTCGCCTCTCCTGCAGTGAGGGATGGCTGGTGGCTGCGTGGTGACAGGGTGGAGGTTGTCGATCGCGTCTCACGGTTCGATGATCTATACTTGGTCGTTTAATGTCCTATTGGGTTCATTGCGCATTCCACTGCATCGTACTGCACACGCACACGCACACACACACACACACACACACACACACAAGGAGAAAAATAATTAAGCCGTAATGTATAATCTAGACTAGTTTTCCAAGTATTGATAACAGACCGCCACCTTCACCACTTTCCCCTCTCCCCTCATCACACACACACACACACACACACACACACACACACACACACACACACACACATACATTCATGCATAGACGTGTACGTATACGAAATTAAAAAGATAAAGAATATATAAAAACGAGGCACGTGTTGAGTAAAATAAAAAGGAAAATAAAAGCAAGAACAAGGATACTAAGAACAAAAAAAGATAAAACAACAACAAAAAATAATTACTTGCTTGATTTAAGGCACTGCACTGGAGGAGGAGGAGGAGGAGGAGGAGGAGGAGGAGGAGGAGGAGGAGGAGAGAAGGTACAGCAGTAGTAATAATAATAGTAATAGTATTCGTAAATATAGCAAAAATAGTGACAAAAATTTTAATAGCTCATTTTTCCTTGTCAGAGAGAGAGAGAGAGAGAGAGAGAGAGAGAGAGAGAGAGAGAGAGATCACAAACTTCATAAAAAACAGCTGAGCCACTCAAGTCACACTCAACCAAAGGAGGCAAATGAATAACAACACCCCCCCCAAACACTTTCCACAAGGGCTGTCTTAACCTTCACGTCACGAGCGATGGCCACTGACGCAAGAGATGACCAGCGAATGACGTCACAGAAGCATTATGGGTAAGAGGTTGTACTGAGAGTGGGAGGGGGGAAAGAATGGAGAGAGAGAGAGAGAGAGAGAGAGAGAGAGAGAGAGAGAGAGAGAGAGACAGGGTGTAAATATTGATCTGTATGTGACTCATCTAATAGGTAACGGGTCTCTCTCTCTCTCTCTCTCTCTCTCTCTCTCTCTCTCTCTCTCTCTGTCTGTCTGTCTGTCTGTCTGTCTGTCTGTCTGTCTCTCTCTCTCTCTCTCTCTCTCTCTCTCTCTCTCTCTCTCTCTCTCTCTCATAAGGTTATTTTTATCTTGTTTGATGAAATTCTCTCTCTCTCTCTCTCTCTCTCTCTCTCTCTCTCTCTCTCTCTCTCATAGGGTTATTTTTGTCTTGTTTAATGGAAGTCTCTCTCTCTCTCTCTCTCTCTCTCTCTCTCTCTCTCTCTCTGGTCGAAATAACTTACATATTGTTCCTGTAATAGCAGATAAAACTACAAATGTTACCCAATGATATAGAAAATTTTTTCGTTTTCTTTGATTTCGTCCTTGTTTCTCTATTTGAAGGTAATCTTTTTTATATTTTTAACGTGTTTATATATCAGTTCAATTTCTGTGATCTATTTTTAATGTATGATGTTGAAGAACTTGTTAATTTTAATAAGGGGAACAGTAATGAATCTCTCTCTCTCTCTCTCTCTCTCTCTCTCTCTCTCTCTCTCTGTGTGTGTGTGTGTGTGTGTGTGTGTGTGTGTGTGTGTGTGTGTGTGTGTGTGTGTGTGTGTGTGTGTATATATGCCTAAATAAATCTTGCGTTATGGTGCCTTATGACAGGATGAGAGAGAGAGAGAGAGAGAGAGAGAGAGAGAGAGAGAGAGAGAGAGAGAGAGAGAGAGAGAGAGAGAGAGAGAGAGAGAGAGAGAGAGAGAGAGAGAGAGAGAGAGTCATGAAAAAATAGTCAATATCAAACTAAAAATAAACCTTGAACTTTTGTCAGAGAGAGAGAGAGAGAGAGAGAGAGAGAGAGAGAGAGAGAGAGAGAGAGAGAGAGAGAGAGTAGGAGGTGGACAAGGGCTTTGATAAATCCAGCACCCACTCAACTGTTTCCCGTCAGCCAATCAGATACCAGGAAAGGTCACGGGGCAGGGCAAAGAGCTTACGTGATTGGCTGGACGGAGACTTACTATAGGAATATGGAAATGTCATTGGTGCGTTGTGGAATTCCAAATATCATAATGTGTTTTTATTTGATTTCAAGATTTTTTTTTTTGGACATTTTCTGGTGTTTTGTTTTGTTTTATTTTATTTCTATGTTTTATTTTTTTTAAGACTGTTTCTTTTCATGTGTTTTTTGCTTTTTTTCGAGACATGATATGGGTTTTAACATTTGTGAAGTTTTTTTTTCTTTTCTATGTTATTCATTTTAAGTTACAACTGTTTTTTTTTTTTGCAATTTTTTTCATTAATTTCTTTCTTTCCTTTTCCTTTTTCGTTTGTCTTATCTTTTTTCATGAAAGGAGTGTGATTTACAATTTTTGACACCTTTCCTTCCCTTCTCTCATTTTTACTTGTCTTCTCTAAATATTGAAGATATTCCCACATCTTTCTGACATTTTTCCATTTAATTTTTCTTTTTCTTTTCCGTTGCATGCGCTTCAACTTGTATTGTTTCTTATTGAAATGCGATACTATTGAAAAGTTCTCGTTTTGGTTTCGTTTATAAGTCAATATATTGGTTTTACTTCTGTTTCTTCTGCTTTGTTTTGCTTTACCTATAGATCTGGATATACGTGCCCATATAGAATAAAATCATTACTTATTGAGACTAAATTGCCTTTTTATCTTTTCACCTCTTGTAGGAGAAAAATAGGTAAGTAAATTAAAACTATTACTTTTACTAGTACTACTACTACTACCACTACTACTACTACTACTACTACTACTACTACTACTACTACTACTACTGCTGCTACTGCTGCTGCTTACTTTACTACTACTACTACTTACCACCACCACTACTACTTACTACCACTACCACTACTACTACTACTACTACTACTACTACTACTACTACTACTACTACTACTACTACTACTACTACTACTACTACTACTACTACTACTACTATTACTCACCACCACCGCCGCTACTCCTACTACTACTACTACTACTACTACTACTACTACTACTACTACTACTACTACTACTATTACTACCATCGTAAAAGCACGAATGTAGAATCTTACAGACACCTTCCACATTCTATTAATCCTAACTCTCCAATTTATATTTTCCCACTCCAAAAAGGAAAAAAAAGAAAAAAAAACGAAAAGAATGAGAAAACAAACTCATACAGTACACCAAAAATGAAAAAAAGGAAGAATTTATTATTAATCTGCAATTTATCTTAAAAAAAAAAAAGAAAAATCAATATATAAAAAAAGCGTACATGATAAAAAAAAAAGAAACACAAAATCGTAAAGGTAAAACAATATTGGAGAGTTCATAATTTATAAGCCATTCGTAACTGAATTGCCCCAAACCTCCTCCAAGCCCAGGAGAAAAAGATCAAGTTATAGAAAGGATTGAAATGAAATAAACATGTACCGAAGAGGAAAAAGAAACAGGAAGAAAACAATATTGATAAACTAAGTACTCATGTAACATTCACAACTAAATTACCGATCCAGAAGAAAAAGATCGAGTTTCAGAAAGTAATAAATTGAAATAGAAAAAAAAAGACTTATAGAAAGGATTGAAATGAAATAAAGGTGAACCGAAGAGGAAAAAGAAACAGGAAGAGAAACAATATTGATAAACAAGTAACATTGACAAGTAAATTACCAGCCCAGAAGAAAAAAAATCGAGTTATAGAAAGGAATGAAATGAAATAAAGATGTACCGAAGAGAGAAAGAAACAAACAAAAACAACATTGATAAACTAAGTACTCATGTAACATTCACAACAATACTACATCTTTACCTCCTCAAGTGCCTTCCTAACTTCCTCGTCCTTCAACAACAACAACAACAACAAAAATAAAGGTAAAAGTTCCTCTATTTTTTCTCACTCCAGAAAGGAAAAAAAAGGGAAAGAAAAGAACGAAAAGAACGAGAAAACAAACTCATACAGTTCACCCCCAAAAAAAAAGGAAGAATTTACCGTTAATCTACAATTCCTAAAAGAAAAATCAATATATAAAAAGCGTATATGATAAAATAAAATAAAAATAAAATCGTAAAGGTAAGACAATATTGGAAAGTTCAGAATTCATAAGCCATTCGTAACAGAATTGCCCTCAACCTCCTCCCAGCCCAGGAAAAAAAATCAAGTTATAGAAAGAAATGAAATAAAATAAAGGTGTAGCGAAAAGAAAAGGAAAAAAGAAACAGAAACTAAAACAATATTGATAAACTAAGTATTCATGTAACATTCACAACTAAATTACCAACCCAGAAGAAAAAAAGATCAAGTTATAGAAAGAAATGAAATAAAATAAAGGTGTACCGAAGAGAAAAAGAAAAAAGAAACAGAAACTAAAACAATATTGATAAACTAAGTATTCATGTAACATTCACAACTAAATTACCAACTCAGAAGAAAAAAAAATCAAATTACAGAAAGGAATGAAACGAAATAAAGGTGTAGCGAAGAGACAAAGAAACAATATTGATAAGCCAAGTATTCGTTTAACATTCAAGACTAAACTACGTCTTTATCTCCTCTCTCATAAAGTTACAGTGGAACCATGCGTGCTTTGGGGTCCGAGGGGTCTCCAAGCGCACGGGTTCGAATCCTGTCCACGGTCCGAGTGTAGGTTGGGCTTCCTCACTCGGGACAAACGGTTTCCTAGCGGATGGGCTTTGAAATATGAGGTACCCCAAAAAGTATCCCCTTTAGCCCATAAATTCCAGTGAAAAGCCCACATGGTATAAATAAAAAGTGCCTTCTTAACTTCCCCGTCCTTCAACAACAACAATGAAAAACAAGGCTAAAAGTTATGTTTAGGTTAGTTTTCCTTTACATATTCTCATTCAAACATGTCGGCTGGGTGGAAGAGCTATGAAGGGGAACCAGGAAACGAGGAGAGGTGGAGGGTTCGCCAATCTTGACACGATCCCAAAAAATACATAATGAAATAAGGAAGGAAATACCAGAAAGAGATACACGTTACACAAATACACTAAATCCACATGCACAAAAAAATAGCAACAACTTTTAACCTTCAGAACAAAACTGTGTAAAAGAAAACATTAATGTAACTTTCATAACCATAAAGTGATCAATTTCTTTCTTTCTTCCTCTCCTCAAACTAAACACTACAGAGAGAGAGAGAGAGAGAGAGAGAGAGAGAGAGAGAGAGAGAGAGAGAGAGAGAGAGAGAGAGAGAGAAGTAAAGGTCAAGGTATGCTATTACGAAAAATAAGCGATAAAATAACAAAAAAAGAACAAAAAGCAACAGTGAACAGTTATTTCCTTTATGTAGGCAACTTAACCGTACTTTATTCCCTCCATACCTACTCGGAACCTCTTGAAAAATTAACTCCTTCAGTTTTTTTTTTTTTTCATGTAGGGGAGAGAACCAGCCAAGGAAAAAAAAAAATATAAAAAAAAAAGGCCCACTTGAGTGCTGGGTCTCTTAAAAAAGTGGTAAAGCGTCAGCCCAAATTAAAGTTAGGACACATTTCTACCTTGACGTTTGGGTATGATTAGACGATTCTATTTACATTAGGAAGCGTCTATGGAGGAGATCAGAAGATTTAACGGCCAGAGTCTTCCACATACGTTTGTGAAGCTGTATAAGATCACCAAACAGTAACCAGAATGAATATGAAAACGCGTCACGGTACTGAAGAGGATAAAACAACACTAAAACACACGCACACAACGAACAACAACGGGAAAACGAAACACCCTTCAGAGTAAAACTAAATAAAAGACTTGGGCGTTCATGCATTATTCATCACCGGAGTTCAATGTATGTAGCTCGTTTTATTCCGGCGGTTTTACCTTCCTTCATGCAATGCAAAGAGAAGAATTGTAAAGGCAAAACTGTGCTCCATTACAGAGGCTTGAAATATGGGTGAGGAGAGAGAGAGAGAGGGGGAAAGGGAGAGAGAGATAGGGAAGAGAAGGACAGGAGAAGGACAGTGAGGGAGAGAAAAGGAGAAAGAAGGAAGTGAAAAAGGAAGAGAAGAAATATTGACTTGATAGGTGAGAGAGGAGAGGGAAGAGAGAGAGAGAGAGAGAAAGGAAGAAGTGAGGGAAGGGAAAAGGAAGAGAAGGATAGATGAGAAAGGAAATGGAAAATGAAGAAAAGAGAAGTGGAAGAAAGAAATGGGTTAAAAATAGGTGAAGAGAGAGGTAAGCCATAAGGGAAAGAAATAAAGAAGAAAAGAAAAGAATTATGAGGAAAAATAGAAGAGCATAAAGGGGAAAAGAGAGAAGATTGACATGAAAAATGAACAAGAAGAAAGAGAGGAAGGAAAGAGGGAAAGGAAAGAAGAGAGAGAGAGAGAAAGAAGAGAGAAGGGAAGAAGAGAGGAAAGAGAGGACTGGGGGGGGGGAAGAAAAGAGAAGAGATTGGCTTGAAATATGGATGAAGAGAGAGAGAGAGAGGAAGGAGGAAGAGGGAGAGAGGGAGGGAGAGAGCAAGAGATGGAAGAGAGAAGGGAATGAAAGGAAAGAAGGAAAAAAGAATACGAGGAAAAGGGAAGGAGGAGGGAATGTGGAAGGAAAGCGAAGGAAAAGAAAGAAGAGGAGTGAAACATACATGGAAGATGAAATAAGAAGATAAAAAGAAGGGAAAATTTGATAAGTGAGAGGAAAGGAAAGAGATAAAGAAAGGGAAAGAGAATAAGAGAAAATCAGGCAAAAGGGACGAACAGGAGGAAGAAAAGAAGAAAAGGAAGGAAAATAAAGAGATGAGGTAAAGTGATTAAGAGAGAAGGAAAGCTAAATATGAACAAAAAATGCAAAAATGAATGCAAGAGAAGAGTGGAAGAGAGAAGGGAGGGAAAGGAAAAGAGGGGAAAAGAGAGGAAAGAGAATGGAAAGGTGAAGGAAGGGAAGGGAGAATGAGAGGAAGGCATCTCATATAGGCCAAGTGAATAGCCATCCGTCGAGGCTCATTAGCCAAGGCAGGTAAGCACAATGGCCGCCACGTAACGCACGGCAGCAGATT
This sequence comes from Portunus trituberculatus, assembly GCF_017591435.1. Taxonomy (NCBI): domain Eukaryota; kingdom Metazoa; phylum Arthropoda; class Malacostraca; order Decapoda; family Portunidae; genus Portunus; species Portunus trituberculatus. The sequence continues at coordinate 3,013,171 of NC_059287.1, forward strand.
TAAAAAGTACAAAGGCCATCAAAACGTACACTCAAACTACTGTACGTAATTCCCTTGTCCCGTACTGAATGATCCTTCTCAATGTCGCAGTTCTCTTCATAAACTATCGTGCTTAAATGCCTAATTCCAGCACTCAAGTGAGCCTTTTTTTTATTTATTTAATTTTTTTTGCCCTTGGCTGGTCCTCTTCCCTACATAAAAAAAAAAATGTTTGCTTTATAATTCTGTTTGCTTGTACAGAAAATATCGTCTATGATTGTGCCTTCTTTTGTTAATCTATTGAATATGAGTTTACTATTCCGTACAAAGAAAAAATCACCATGCGTTATTGTGTTATCTTAAAAAAAAAACCTCTATAAAAGTTTTGTAATAATAAAACTAT
>NC_059287.1:3016052-3018552 GCF_017591435.1 Portunus trituberculatus
TTCTCGTCTTTTTCCATATCACCATCTTTCTCCCCTTCCTTTCTTTCTTAACACTTATAGAGACATTTTATGCATTGCTTTTGGTAATGTTAACTGTTTCGAATGCGTAAATTGATACTCTTATACACCTGATCGGAGTACAAAGGGGAAAATAAACCTTGCAAACTTCATAACACAATCACAGCACGTAGAGTGAAGTAGATTAATCTAGATGGACTCGGCAATACTTTTATTATATTAATTTATTTTTATATGAGAAGAAAGCTGGCCAAGGGCAACATAAAAACGAAAAAAAAGACCCATTTTGTTGCCAGTGCCCTTGCAGGTCCGACAGAGTTATTCCAAAAAGAGGGATAATTATCTTGAAACTTCCGTCATAAGTGAAATCAAATCATGACTCACGTTTCGACAAAAAAGTCTTCAGATTGCTTTTTTGTCACAGAGGGTTAGTAAAAAAACAGGATAAATATTCAGAAACCTCTCTCTTAAGTGAAATCAAATCATGACTCACGTTTCGACAAAAAAGTCTTCAGATTGCTTTTTTGTCCGAGAGAGTTAGTAAAAAAAATGGGATAAATATCTTGAAACCTCCGTCATAAGTGAAATCAAGTTATGACTCTCACGTTTGAAAAAAAAAAGCCCTCAGAGATTACATTTTGTCAGAGAGGGTTAGTAAAAAAAACAGGATAAATATTTAGAAACGTCCCTCTTAAATGAAATCGTCATGACTCACGTTTCGACAAAATAGTCTTCAGATTATGTCAGAGAGGGTTAGTCAAAAAACGGGATAAATATCTTGAAAGAGTGAATACAATAGAATAAAAAGGAAAAATAGAAAAAAGGGGAAAACAATAGGAAAAGGGGAAACAACAGAAAAAAGGGGAAACAAAAACAGGAAAGAATACAAAAAAAGGGAAAAACATGAAAAAAAAGAAAACAGAAAAAAACGGAAAACATCAAAAAAAGGGGAAAACAACAGAAAAAAGGGAAAAACAACAGAAAAAGGGGAAAATAACAGAAAAAAAGGGGAAAAACAAAAAAGTCGTCAGAGATTACTTGACGGAACAGAGTAAAAACAACAACAACAACAACAACTATTCCTGGGATTCATGTACCACCTTCACAACTCAACAGTTCACGTAACAGTCACAACACGTGTCTTACCTGGCGGGGGAGCTGACTTGGCGTTCCTGGAGTAGTATTCCCAGGTGTTAGCGGGCTGGTTCCTCAAGGTGGTCATGTTAACTCCTCCTGTTCGCTGTTGACCCCGCCATCACCTCTCTGTCCCTTGCTGAGGTCACTACAGGTGTGAGACTTGTACTTGTGTTCTTGACTTGTTATTTTTATTAGTTTTTTTTTTATAGTTTATTTATTAATCATATTATTTCATTTTTTTTATTAGTCTATTTATAATTTTTCAATGTCCACTTGTTTTTTTTTTTTTATTATCTATTATTTATATTATTTTACTTTTTCTTAGTTTTTTATATTTTTCAATGTTCACTTTTTTTTGTCAGTTTCGTTTCATTATTCGTCGTCTTTCTCTTCTTTCTTTCTTTCTTTCATTCGTCTCTTTTAATTTCAACTTGTTTTTTCTTATTTGTCTTCTTTCACTTTTTTTCTATATTTCATTGACCATACATCGCCTTAATATATTTTCTTTATCTATCATTCACCTCCTTTCATGTCTTTTCTTGCATTATTTGTTACTCATCTTCCTTCACTTCGCCTTTCGCTTCTCTATTTTGTGACTTTTCAATGAATTCCTTATAGCTTTTCTTTTTCTAGTCGGTATTGACTAAATTCTTTTCTGTTTTTCTGCTTTCTTTCACAATTTCAATATTTGTTTTCTATTCTTCAGTTTATTTCTTTCCTGTGTACTTAATCTTTTTTTCTTTTCATTATTTCCAGCACGTAACACTCAACATTTCCTTAATAACGTCACTATCATTCTTTTCATTTGTTGTGGATATCAATTTCCTTCTTCACAAATTCACTCCACTCTTTTTATACAAGAATACGCAAGAGCTTTTTTTTTTCATAGATATTCCATTGGGCAGTTTTCCATTTTCCATTTGTTCATTAACTGCCGTTATCAAATCATTCTCTCATTGATTAATCTAATTCTCCAAAAAAAAAAAAAAAAAAGCCATCACAACTTTTTTTTTTCCATACTGGTTCCATTTGTCAATTTTCTTTCACTCAGTCTTATTTCTTTTCTTTTACCTTTACTTTTTTTTTCGTTTCCCTCTTTCTTTCATTAATTCACTTCACTTCCCAATTAAAAACTTCACTTTTTTAATTGAATTCATTCCTCAATTTCCCAATCTCTCTCTCTCTCTCTCTCTCTCTCTCTCTCTCTCTCTCTCTCTCTCTCTCTCGCTCTCTCTCTCTTTCCAATGGTTACACAGAGCTGTCGAATCCAGATGGGAAGGAAGGAGCCTTTTCTTCCTTAGTTCTCTTGTCCTCCTCGTCCTCCACACACACAAACGCCAGTCAC
>NC_059287.1:3021052-3046052 GCF_017591435.1 Portunus trituberculatus
ATAGTAGTAGCAAGAGTTGAAGTGAAGAAACAACAGCAAAATTACCACAAAAAAACACCAATTCATGCCAAAAAAACACACAACATAACGATCAAAACATAAAAAAAACATGAAAAGTAAAAAAAAAAACCCCGGAAGAAGAAAAAAAGACGAAAGAAAACCAATATATACAAGAATTTCTAGCACAGGTGACAGCATTCCCTAATTAACGAGGCTTCAAAGGCACAGGTAGCGGCAGATCATCACACGGGTCATCTCGCTCTCCCTCTCTCCCTCCCTGGCCGTCACTCAGCGTCAAAAGGGTCACAATAATCAAGAGGCCTCTCCTTCGTCAGCGTCACCGTCAGCAGAGATAAAGAAGAGAGAGGAGGGACGTAAATAAAGTAAGTGAGAGAGAGAGAAAAAGAAGTAAACGGCTTGATGATTGAGAGAGAGAGAGAGAGAGAGAGAGAGAGAGAGAGAGAGAGAGAGAGAGAGAGAGAGAGAGAGAGAGAGAGAGAGAGAGAGAGAGAGAGAGAGAGAGAGAGAGAGAGAGAGAGAGAGAGAGAGAGAGAGAGAGAGAGAGAGAGAGAGAGAGAGAGAGAGAGAGAGATATACAGAAAAGAGAGCAAAAGAACGAAGAGAAGATAGAAGGAATGAAATATAGCAATGCACAGAGGAGGAGGTGAAAATAAGATGAGGAAGAAGAAAACAGGGAGAAATATACACAAAGAGAATAAATGAATAGGAAAAAAAAGAGAAGAAAGAATAAATGAATGAATGAATGAATGAAAGATTGATTTTACGATGCCGCAACAAAGGAGGAGGACGAAGAGGAAAAGAAGGAGGAGGCAGGGAAGGAAATTAGAGTTCGGAGGAAGAGGAGGGAGGAGAAAAATAAAGCAGGAACATCAAACAATAAGAAAAGCAATATCACGACGACAAGAAAGATGACAGAAGGAGAGAATAAGAGGAGGACGAAAGAGAAGGAATATAAAAAGAGAATAAAAAAAAAGGCCAAGGATAAGAAAGGCTAGGAAAGGCAAGACAGGTGAGGCATGAAGCAATATCCCTCAGGTAAGTAATATAAGGAGGAGCTCACCTGTCCAAAAATATTCCCACACCAAATTATTATCGCTCGCTTAAGAATTATGAGACAACGATGAAAAATGACAAGACGCCTTCGGGAACATTGACACCTGCTTCTTCTCTTCTTCCTCCTCCTCCTGAATGGAAAGAGGAGGAAGAAGAAAAAGAGGAGGAGGAGGAGGAGGAGAAGCAGGAAGGAGGAGGAGGAAGAGGAGGAGGAGGGAATCAGGTGGTGTTTTGAACGGCAGGTGAAGAGAAAATGAGGATACTGAGAAGGAAAGAGAGAAGGAGGAGGAGGAGGAGGAGGAGGAGGAGGAAGAGTGGGACAAGGAGGAGGAGGAGGAGGAAGAAGAGTAGGACAAGGAGGAGGAGGAGGAGGAAGAGGAGGAGGAGGAGGAGGAGGAGGGAGGGAAGAACGAGGAGTTACAAGTTTACAAGAGGTGGGAGGAGGGCTTAGGAGGGAAGAGGAGGAACAAAGAGCGAAGGATGGAAGACCGGAGGAGGAGGAACAGGAGGAGGAGGAGGAGGAGGAGAAGGAAGAGGAAGAGGAAGAGGAAGAGGAGGAGGAGGAGGAGGAGGAGGAGGAGGAGGAGGAGGAGGAGGAGGAGGGAAAAGGGAGAATAGCCAAGCGTCCTTTACCTGAGTCAATCAATGTTTCACTCCCTTCATTGCTTCCCTTGGCAGTAACACACACACACACACACACACACACACACACACACACACACACACACACACACACACACACACACACACAAACAAACAAACCTATCGCCGTTTGACTTTTCTACTAAATCCTGTGCTCTCTCTCTCTCTCTCTCTCTCTCTCTCTTTCTCTCCAGATGAAAATACAATGTGGTTTAAAGGTAACTTGCAACATTAATGAGAGAGAGAGAGAGAGAGAGAGAGAGAGAGAGAGAGAGAGAGAGAGAGAGAGAGAGAGAGAGAGAGAGAGAGAGAGAGAGAGAGAGAGAGAGAGAGAGATGTCTTAAGAAGCCAAAACAATAGCCTCTTGAAACAACGACCAGAGAGAGAGAGAGAGAGAGAGAGAGAGAGAGAGAGAGAGAGAGAGAGAGAGAGAGAGAGAGAGTTAGAAGGACCTGTCAAGTCTGAAATATGTGAAAATGAAACGGGAAAATGAAAGCAAAAATAGAAAAGTAAAAGAAAAAAGAAAAAAAAAATCAGACAAGAGGAAAATGGAAGAAAATGAAAAAAAAGACGATATAAAGGAAAAATAATATAATGTTTAATGTTTTTCTACATTTTCTACATTTTCTCTTTTTTTTTAATGGGTGACTTAAGGAAAACAGGATTTCAGGGAAGAAGTTTTGATCCTTTACGAAAACTGCTGAGAATGAGGCAGGTTTTAGGTAAGTCAAGGAGGAGGAGGAGGAGGAGGAGGAGGAGGAGGAGGAGGAGGAGGAGGAGGAGGAGGAGGAGGAGGAGGATAAATGTGATGAGAGGAGGAGATAAAGATGGGAAGTGAGAGGATTACGAGGAGGAGAAAGCGAAGGAAGATAATGAGGGAAGAGGAGGAAGAGGATACGGAAAAAAAAGTGCTGGAGGAGGTAAAAGAAGACGAAGAGGAAAACGAAGACAAAGAAGAGGAAGAAGAAGAAGAAGAAGAAGAAGAAGAAGAAGAAGAAGAAGAAGAAGAAGAAGAAGAAGGAAAGAAAAACGGGAAAAAAGGGAAAGAAGGAGAAGAAGAAGAAAAGAAAAAAAGGATGACCAAGAAAAAGAAGAAGAAAGAAGAGGAAAAGAAGAAGAAGAAGAAGAAGAAGAAGAAGAAGAAGAGTTTACTGACATCCTCTCATCTCTTATGAATCTGTCTTGCTATGTTACGACTTGGATAAAAAAAAAAATAAAAAAAAACAGAAAAAGATGGAAGAAAGAAAAAAACCCACAAAAAAAACGAAAAACCTAAGAAAAAAAAAAAAAAAAACAGTGCCGTCTTTGCGTCTCAGCTTCCACTGCCAACCCCCTTTTGGCACCCCTCCCCCCGTTGAACCTCCCCAAACTGGTTCCTGGCCACCCCTCCCCCCTTCCCCTTCCCTTATCGATCGGCGGACGCAGGTTGCCAAATATCGTAATCTGAGGGGAGTGAATGAGGGGAAGGGGAAGGTGAGGGGAAGGGAAAGGAAGGGGAGGGAGTGCCAGTGTGAAGAGGGGAAGGGAGGCAGGATAGAAGCTTCTGATCCTTAGAAAAAAAAAATATATCTCGTTTTTAGGCCTATCCATTTTAGTAGGTTTCGTGTTAGCTTTACGTAATCTCTTCCTCTCCACCTCTCTCTCTCTCTTTCTCTGTCTCTCTCTCTCTCCTATTCTCACCTTGTGTTTGTGTGGTGGTTGGTGGGTGAGAGGGAGGGAGGAATGGAGGAACGGAGGGAAGGAGGAGGTACTTGGCAGGTCCTTCTTGTCCCTCCCTCCCTTCTCCATCCCTCCCTCTCCCTCTCTCCTCCCTCCACCGTCCTAGATCCCTCCAAACTCATCAAGGTTTCGTAAATGTTTAAAATTTCCGGTTTCCTCTTTTTTTTTTCCTCCAACTTTCCTCCCCCTGCTATCTAAGTCCTTATTCTCCTCCTCCTCCTCCTCCTCCACCTCCACGCCAAAGGATATCTCTCTCCACAAATCTGTACCTTTAATCCTTCCCTTTGACTGTTCCCTTTAAATGAACACCCTTCTATATCTGTATTTTTATCCTCTTATGCTCTTATGATACACGTAAAGCAAATATCCCCTTTCTTTGCATTATTTTCCCTATTCTCTCTGTAGACTTTATGCTTCCCTTTATTTCCTCCCTTTAAATGCACGCTGTCATGTCGCCTTACTCTTTCTTAAACCTAAAACAAGCAGTTACCCTTTAAAATGCTTTACTTCTTTATCTACTTTGTTTTCTTCCTCCCTTTATATGTACAGTCGTCGTATCTCTTCACGCACCTCCCTTTATGTTCCTGTGATGCCCCTAAAGGAAATAGCGTTACCCTTTACAGCAACACCTCTTTATACATCTTTTTTTACGGGTCCCCTTCCTCCCTTTATGCTTCCACGAGGTTAAGTAAACATCCTTATCCTTTGTGCTCTTCCTCCCTTTTGTATTATGTTATCAGTTTCTCCCTTATTCTTCTGCTATGTGGTCTTTTTTTCTTTATTTCCTTATAATTCTCTTTTTCTGCTACGTCTCTTCCATTTTCACTTTACCCCTTTGTTTATTTCCCTTTGTTATGTCATTCACTCTGCCATCTTTCTCCCTTTGATGTTTCCCTTTTAAAAGTTTATTCTCGGTTTGTTTCCTCTTTTTTTTCAGTCTCATTGTTAGTTTAGTGATCAATTCTTCTATTTCTCCCTTTATTCTCCTCCCTTTGCTACTTCGCCCCTTTCTAACCATTCCTCCCTTTACTCCTCTTTCCACCACTTCATCCCTTTGTCTACTTACACACTTACCTTTATCAAAACATTAATTTCTCTATTTAATCCTACTTTCTTTTCCTTCCTTAATTAAGACATTCCTTTGTTTACACTTATCCCTCTCTCTCCCTCTCTCTCTCTCTCTCTCTCTCTCTCTCTCTCTCTCTCTCTCTCTCTCTCTCTCGCTCTCTCTCACACAGCGCAATTCCCTCCCCACATTTCTCGCCCCTAGTGACTGCTCCCCATCTCCCTTCGCCCCTTATAAGTCCCTATCTCCCTTTGGTTCTCTAATAACCCTCCGTAGCAACCAACCCATCCTCCTTTTCCTCTTCTTCTTCCCTTCCCTTTGTGTAACTGCGCCACCCTTTCTCTCCTTTCCTTTTCCCCTCAGTAAACACGCAGTTTCTCTCTCTCTCTCTCTCTCTCTCTCTCTCTCTCTCTCTCTCTCTCTCTCTCTCTATAGGTGTCTGTCAGTCTGTCTGTCTACCTGTGTGTCTGTCTCTGTCTGTCTGTTTCTGTCTGTCTGTCTGTTTGTCTGTCTGTTTGTCCGTATCTCTCTCTCTCTCTCTCTCTCTCTCTCTCTCTCTCTCTCTCTCTCCAGTCCCTAGAGGCACGGGTGTGTTCGGCTCTTAAATGAAAGTCACGCCCGTAACTTCAACTTCCGAACGTTAAATACTTTGGCTACATAAGTACGACTCAGTCTGGCGAGTTGGACGAAACTATGGCGATTTTGTTTTGCTATTTGGCTTTACTTTGGTTCCGGGACGTACTGGGGAGGAGGGAAGGCTTTCACACGCAGGCCCGGGCACAGGTCACGTTTAATTAACAAGTTGGCGTGAGTAAAATACTTAGGAACGTTTGATTAATTTGAAACATTGAATTCCGCGAACATGACACGACTGTTAATGGCGTGGACAAAAAAAAAGGAGGAAATTGTTGTAGTTTTTTTTTTTTTTTTTTTTTTGCTGTGTGATGTTGTGGTGTTACTTTGTTGATGTTGTTACTGGTTTTACCTCTACTACTACTGCTACTGTTTCTGCTACTACTACTACTACTACTACTACTACTACTACTACTTGCTACTACTACTACTACCACTGCTACTACCACTACTTCAACCATTACTGCTACCATTATTACAATTGCTACTATCACTACTACATATCTACTGCCATTACCAACACTACTGCTACTACTACTACTACTACTACTACTACTACTACTACTACTACTACCACCACCACTACTACTACTACTACTACTACTACTACTACTACTACTACCACCACCACCACTACTACTACTACCACTACCACTACTACTATCACTACTACTACTACTACCACCACTGTTACTACCTACTTCTACTACTACTACTACTACTACTACAACTACTACTACCACTACTACTACTACTACAACAACTACTACTACTACTACACGAATCACGTTCCATTCTTGTCATCATTAGAGACTCCACACGCTCCTCTTAGGCCAATGCTCTCTCTCTCTCTCTCTCTCTCTCTCTCTCTCTCTCTCTCTCTCTCTCTCTCTCTCTCTAAGCCTTCCTCTGGCACTCCTAATTCTTCATCCTCTCCACTCCTCCACTCCTCCACTCTCCCTCTACAACCCTTTTACCTCTGCCTCGATCCTCCATTTCCTCCACTTCTCCTTTTGTCTCTTCCACTCGTAGGCTGTCCTCTCCACCGCTCCCTCTCTCCCCCCCAGCTCGGCGCTAACATGCGGTCAAAGAAACCAATGAAACCTCGTCTTGAAACCCTTTGAGGTGAGTCCTGTCTTCTTCGACTTTACTCTTTCTTCCTCCTCTTGCCCTACTTTCTTTCCTTCTCCTTTTTTTCTTCCTTCTCTCCCTCCTGGTTCCCTTTGTTTCTAGTTTTTTTTGTCTGATTTTTTTTTCTCGCTCGTTTTTTGTCTTGTTTTTTTTCATCTTTTTTTTTTTTTTTTTTGGATGGGTGAAGGTTGGAAAAGCTTCGGCTGTCTGTTTTTCCTTTCTTCTTCGTCCTTCAGCTCTTGTGATTGAAAGATGCTTTTGTCCTTTCATTCTCCTCTTCCTCCTCCTCCTCCTCCTCCTCCTCCTCCTCTTCATCACTCTTTTTCTGCCTGTCATTCTTCATCTTCTTTCTCCTAATCATTCCTAATCTTCTTCCTCCTCCTCCTCTTTCATGTTATTTCTTCTGCCCTTTCTCTTCTTGTTGTTCATTCTTTTGTTGTTGTGTGTCTTCACCTTCACCTTCCTCCTCCTCTTACCTCTTCCTCTTTCTTCGTATTATTGCTCCTGTTCTTTCTCTTTTCGTTTTTCGTGCTATTATTCTTCTGGGTCGTCTTTTTTACTTTCACCTTCACCTTCTTTTTCTTCCTCTTACTCCTTCTTCTTTTTCTCTTATTCTTCTTGCTCTTACTCTTGTGTTTTTTTCTCTTATTCACCTTTCTTCATATTTTTGATGTGTTTATATTCTATCTTCTTTAAACCTATTTCAAATTTTCCTACTTCTAATTGTCCTTGTTTTTGTTTTTAATGATTTTCTTTTCTTCTTGATATTTTCTCTATTTTAGCCAGTTTTCTTGCTAATTCTTATTCCTTAGCTTCATTTCTCTCCCCTGTTTCTTCTTCTTCCTCTTCTCTCTCTTGTAGTTTTTCTCCTTGCTATAGTCGATTTCCTTTCTTCTTCTTTTTCTTCTTCTTTTTTATCTTTATCTTTCCCTTCCACTTTATTCCCGTAGCATTTCTTCTTCTGCCCTTGCTGCTATCACCACCACCACCACCGCCACTAGGGACACAATCTTCCCTGATCCACCTGTGATACTTAGCACCTCACTCCCCCTGGAACTGGTCTTCGGAAGAACCTTTGCCTGGAGTCTTAGTATAACGAGGATACTTGCACCGAGAGGGAAGAGCAAACACGAGGAGATAATGCTGAAATGTGCTAATGGTAAGAGCCCTCCTCTCACTTCCATTTTCTCTTCTTTTTTTCTCCTAAACGGAAAGGGAGGATTTAAGAAGTTTTTTCGCAAGGGTCCTATTTCGCTGTGTGTGTGTGTGTGTGTGTGTGTGTGTGTGTGTGTGTGTGTGTGTGTGTGTGTGTGTGTGTGTGTGTGTGTGTGTAAAGTGCAAGATATCGAGGAATAAATGAACTTCCTTAACTTCCTTTGTTGTTTTTATGCTTCTTGTCTGATTGAGTTTGGAGGCGTGCACACACTGCCTACCACCACCATCACCACCGCCACCACCGCCACCACTACTCTATTAACAATATTACTGCTGTTGCTTACCCTGGCCTTCCCTCATCCTCCGCGCTAAACAGTAAACTGATCCACAGTAACATTTATTGTGCAAACACTGGAACAAGAAAGGCACAAAATAAAATATATATACCAGAAAAAATGTATTTGTCACTTTATGAAGAAAGAAATCATGCAAATATGAAATACATAAAAATAAAAAGAAAAAAAAAACTAAATAAACTAAAAGAAAAGATGATAGGAAAAGTAAAAGTAACAAGAAAAAACTAGAAAAAAAAGAAAAATAAACATACATATAAAGAGAAAGAGATAAATGAACATAGATATACAAGTTTTAGAGAGAGAGAGAGAGAGAGAGAGAGAGAGAGAGAGAGAGAGAGAGAGAGAGAGAGAGAGAGAGAGAGAGAGAGAGATAGCAAAATATCAACTTTAATAATGAAACTCCTCAAGGCGACTTTTTCCATTTCAATCCATATAATTAAAACGAGAGAGAGAGAGAGAGAGAGAGAGAGAGAGAGAGAGAGAGAGAGAGAGAGAGAGAGAGAGAGAGAGAGAGAGATTTTTTTCAAAGGTTCCTGAGTTGCAGCATACCTCGGCACCTCACCAAACGCACCTGGCCACGATGCAAAGGTGAGAGTCTGAAGGTGAAAAGGTGAGCATCTCATTTTTAGGAGCGACTTCATAAGAGGGAAGTGAGTTTTGCAATCTTGAAAATGTGTGTCAAAGAGCGAGAGAGCGAGAGCGAGAGAGAGAGAGAGAGAGAGAGAGAGAGAGAGAGAGAGAGAGAGAGAGAGAGAGAGAGGGGGGTTATGATTCTATGAAGGTAAAGCAATTCATGAATAAAAGAAAACTTGAATAAAGAAGTAAGATTTATAAAGAAGTTAAATGAAAATATATTAAAAAAAAATGGATAAAGAAATGAAAGAAAGAAAAAAAAAGATGGAAAAAAAAGATAAATAATGAAAAATACAACAAACTGAACACAAACATAAAAATTAATCAAATATTCAGTTACTTTATTTATTCCTTGATTTATTTGATATTTATTTAATATTTGGTTAATGAATCTACCTGTCTGTCTATTTCTATATTGTATCTACCTGTCTGTCTATTATTTGTATTGTGTCTACCTGTTTGCCTAATTATTTTACTTATATGTTTACTTATCTCTCTCTCTCTCTCTCTCTCTCTCTGCTACCCCGCTTCAAAAATCCCACGCCCCCAAAAATAAAGCTGGACAATTAGCATTTTCCTCCACACTACTCGCAAAAAAAGGGAAAAAATGGAAAATTGCCAAATAAAGCCATAAAGCAGATAGGCATTTAGCTATTTAGGATTTTTTTGGTCTTATTTTTTTCTCCCTCTTTACTTCTCTCTCTCTCCAATATTTCGTCTGTCGATAGTGAACTCTCTCTCTCTCTCTCTCTCTCTCTCTCTCTCTCTCTCTCTCTCTCTCTCTCTCTCTCTCTCTCTCTCTCTCTCTCTTTTTATTTATACAGTTTACATCATATTTACAGAGTATGTCACCACTACCTTACATAGCTTACAGTGACAACTTAGAAACTTAAGGTTACATAGTTAATGTTGCCTATCTTAAAGCTTCACTCTGTCTACTTATATATATATATATATATATATATATATATATATATATATATATATATATATATATATATATATATATATATATATATATATATGCATATACTGTATATCACTGCTGTCTGTATTTAATCAGCCACTCGTTAACTGTGCATTTGAAGTTTAGTGTTGTCAGTCTGTCAAAATTATCACAGTTTTGTTCACTGGCTATCAGTTTGTTCCACAACCCCACGTAAGTGTGGACGAACTGCCTCTGGTAGTGCCACGTTCTACAGCGGGGTTGTAGCAGTTCCCCCGGAGCTGAGGTGACGGCTCTAGTAACGACCTGGGCCTGTTGGGGAGGCTGCCGGAGTGACTGAAGGTGCGGCGCACCCTGCAGCTGCACCTTGAACATTACAGTGAGTCCCGCCAGGTCACGCCGGTGTTGGAGACTTTGCAATATTGGCTGGTGTCCGGCCTCGCTAATGAGCCTTGCTGCCCGCTTCTGGACCTTGTTCAGTAACTCCAGATGCATGCTGGCCGCGCCACCCCACGCTAAGCACACGTATTCTAGGAACGAGCGAACCTTTTTTTGGTGAGAGCAGGCACCGAACACCCTCGCGTCTCACCCTGCTGCTCCTTGACGAGGCTCCACCAACGTTTGCACCCGACCTGACCACCTCTCAGTTTGCTCCTTATGTTCGCCTTCCACTCATCCCTGGCCCACACCTGAGTGGCTGCCATGCATGCTGTAGCCTCTCTGTGCCTTTGCCTGGTTCTGGCATTGGGATGCCTCTTTAAAGCACGCCAGGCACGGTACTTGGCCTCAGCGGGAGCACGGCACTCTGGGCCAAACCAGGGCTGGTCAGATGCTTTGGTGGTGTGGTTGGAGTGAGGCACCCAGCTGAGCTGAAGGGCGTGGAGTAGCTCACTGAGTCGCTGGACCTGCTGGTTAACATCACCACGTAGCACTTCTCCCCAGTCTGTATTTCTCAGAGCAGCCCTGAGAGCATCCCAGTTGGCCGCCTCCCACCGCCAGAGAGTGCGGGTGGAGCTCTCCTCACTTGGTTTCCTGAACTGGATCCTGGTGAGGACTGCCACATGGTCGGAGGTACCAACAAAGTCTAAGGGAAAGCACTGTATGGAGTGGCGAGGGAGATCCGTCACAACGGGGTCCAGTGACGATCCCGAACGGTGTGTGGGGAAAGTGACGTGGTTGTGTAAGTTGTACACAACCAGTAGGGTGTTGAATGCCTCCTGAACCATGTGCTGGTTGAGATCACCCAACACCACTACACTATCACACTGACTGGCTGTCAACATGGTGTCAAGGTTCTCAGTGAGGTAGTCTAACAGCACTGATCCCTGCCATGGAGGCCGGTAACAACCCACACACAATAATCCTTTGCCGTTACCGTCAATTATTTTCAGCGCGATGAGTTCAAGTTCTCTGGGCACTGGTGTGGGAGGCTCCACCACCTGGAGGTTGAGCGTCTCTTTGTGACAGAACGCTACACCGCCACCCTGTGTCGATCTGTCTTTCCTTATCCAGGTGGAGTAACCTCTGACACGGGCATAGGAACTCGGCACTTTATCGTCTCTCTCTTTCTCTCTCTCTCTCTGTCTGTCTGTCTGTCTGTCTGTCTGTCTGTCTGTCTATCTGTCTGTCTGTTTGCCTGTCTCTCTCTCTCTCTCTCTCTCTCTCTCTGTCTGTCTGTCTGTCTGTCTGTCTGTCTGTCTGTCTGTCTGTCTGTCTGTCTGTCTATCTGTCTGTCTGTTTGCCTCTCTCTCTCTCTCTCTCTCTCTCTCAAACAGGGCAAGTCAACCTACCATTACCCTCCACACCCACAAAAAACAACAACAACAAACAAAACAAACACGCCTTTCCTCAAAAAAGAGTATAAAAATGAAGTCAGTATGATTTAATAAAACTAAAAACACTCACTCTAATTATAAAGGAAGCCCACATTAGTACTTTGCAGGTCACGCTCCACTCACTGACGTAATGGAGCCAGTACGTGCCGGGCTGTACAGGGAGAGAGCCACGCCAAAAAGAACGAGAAAATTAATCATATCTGACCTTCATATACGTGTTTATATTCGCTGGGTGGACGAGTGGGGAGGGAGGTGAGGAAGGGAACAGGGATAGGAGAAGGATAGAGGAAAGATAAAGAAGAGGAGATAATGAAAGAAAAAATAAAAGACGAGGATAGGAAAGGGAAGATATAAAGGATGAGAAGAAACAGAAGAGAATATAAAAATTAGAGAAAGAAGGAAAGAAGTGAGGAAAAAAAAGGTGGATAGGAAATATAGAAAGAAATATGAAAGAAGGGAAGGAGGGGGGAAAAATAGAAGTTATAAGAAGTGACGATAGGAGGGAATGAAGGAAAGAACATGGTAAGGAATGACGGAAGGAAGAAGAGAAGGAAAGGAGGAAAGAATGAATGGAAATAAGGAAGAAGAGTGAGAGTGAAAGGGATGAACCGAAAACGAGAGAGAGAGAGAGAGAGAGAGAGAGAGAGAGAGAGAGAGAGAGAGAGAGAGAGAGAGAGAGAGAGAGAGAGAGAGAGAGAGAGAGAGAGAGAGAGAGAGAGAGAGAGAGAGAGAGAGAGAGAGAGAGAGAGAGAGGATGATAACAGGAAGGAGTGAGAGAGGAAGGCTGGAGGCAAAGGAGGAAGGAAGAGGGAAGGAGGGAAAGAGGATAAAAATGACACAAAAATCATTCCCAAAAGAATATAATCCCATATTTTTCTTTAACGTCACCTGATATTACTATGTGTGTCTGTACTACGCCTCCTCTTTAGTGTATAATTAAACTCCCCCTTAATTAATGTTGCCTATACGGACGCTGTAATGTTCTCAGTGTTAACACCGTATTAATGAATTTTATCCGACCATTACCGGGTGTTCATTAATAACTTGCCTTACTGAACGAGCCAGGGAAGAAAAGGAAGCTTAGATTTGTCTTTCACGCTTGGTATAAAGGAATAAGAAAGGAGGAAAGACAAGGAAAAAGGTACACAGTGAAAAGGGTGAAAAATGGTTAGAACAAGGAATAAGAGAGGAGTGAAGAAAAGAGAGAAGATAGACACAGAAGGAAAGGGTAGAAAATGGGTAGGACAAGAAATAAGAAAGGAGTGAAGAAAAGAAAGAAGAAAAGGTAAGAAATGTGTAAAACAAGAAATAAAAAAAGGAATGAAGAAAAAAAAAAAAAAGGGCAGGAAATGGGTGAAACAAGGAATGAGAAAAGAGTAAAGACAAGGAAGAAGGTACACACACCGAAGGAAAGGATAGGAAATGGACAAAACAAGGAACAAGAAAGGAGTGAAGAAAAGATGGAAAGGGTAGGAAATGTGTAAAACAAGGAATGAGAAAAGTGAAGACAAGAAGGAAGGCAAAATTTATCCCTCTTTGGAAGGTTAAAAATAGTGTACAACAATATATTTTTTCCTACAGTTCTTTGTTTATCGCCTAATGAAAATATTGCTGCGAAGAAAAAAAAACTAACGATAAAAACACACACAAAAGAGAAACAAAATAAAGCTTCTATTATTGCCAAGAGTTACTACGACGCGAAGCAAAAGTTGAGCCAAACGGTGATAAAATGCCCTCTTTCTTTTTAAACCACCCACAGGAACAAGAAAAGTGATGCAAAACAATTTCTCCCTCTTTTTTACACCACCTGGAGATGTTTAGATGCAAACAAAAAAGGAAAAAGAATTACGTATAAAACTAAGACCCCCTTTTATGTCGCCAGGAGGGATGTTTTAGTGTTATTATCCGTGCTGGGCCAAAGATTCCAGCCCCTCTTGCAGCCCCGAGGTGTTGCGAGGGTGTAGCAGTGTTGGCAGGGATGTAGCAGTGTAGCAGTGTATATGGTGTAGTGGTATAGGCATGTATGTAGCGGTGTAGCGATGGTGTAGCGGTGTAGGGAGGGATGTAGCGCTGTGGTAGTGTATATAGTATAGTGGTGTAGTGGTTTAGGTATGTATGTAGCAGTGTATAAATGGTGTAGCGGTGTATTGGTCTAACGGGTGTATTGGTGTAGCGGTATGGGTATGTGTGTATGGGTGTAGCGATGGTGTAGCGATTCTAACGAGGATGTAGCGGTGGGAGTGGTGGGCGCCTCGTCGATGGGAACACCTGGACACGACACCGTCACCTCCAGCCAGCCACCGGTGCCCAGGATCCGCGGTGGGGTGTTGGGGGAGGGAGAGGCGGGGCGAGGGACGCTCTGCTGTCGTCGCTTTGTCCGCCCCCCACGCTACCTCATCAGAGCTTTTTCTTCACCTCCAGTCAGTGTTCCATTGTCAGACGAATCGAAAGGGACATGTATAAGTCTTCGGGAGTTTTTATAGGCCGTTTTTACCCTGGAAATGCAAATAGCAAATCAATACTGGCCGGGGGAAACTGGTGGTGGAGGGCCAGCCAACAGCCAGCCAGGCGCGCAGCCTCCACCTGCCAGACGTACGATGATCCACCACTGCGTACGATACACCCAACACCGCAGGCTGCATCACACTTTTAAAAGCATCGAATCAAGGGGAACTAGCAGGACGAAAGCCAAAGAGTTATTTTCGATTTTCTTTCACTATGAGATGTACCTGTCAGTGGTGTTGCTTCATTGAGGCAGGCTGAGGGTGAGGCAGGCCAGAGTAGAGCAGCACAGAAGCAGTTATTGACTTGGCCTGCGAGGGATTCACTCATTTGTTAAAGGTGACCGATAGTGGCGGATTGGCGGCCACCCCTTCGCCTTAAGGGACACGAGCCTATTACTAAGTCATGGAATAATAATAAAGTAAAGACTCTCTTTGTTTACTTCCTTACTCCGACCTCCACCAGGGAAAAAAATATGCCTTACCGTAAGAAAAGTTTTATAAATGGTTTTATAAATGGTGCGCATCAGTACAGCTTTGGTCGTCGCTTAGAGAGGCACTACATAACGACGGTGATGAGATGTGAGGTCTCGAAAAGTATCAAATAATGCAAAGATATAATAATGCATTTCGACAATATTTACGTACAAGTAATGAATGTTACTAAAAAAAGTTGGTTAGATTCATTGGCTGTATTTAAAATTACACATATCTTTAATTCTTATAACTCCGGGTAAAATTAGGGTTCATATTCTAATCTTATCAGTATCAATTAATTCATCAAAACCTGCAACAAAAGCGAGGGACGGAATGGACACACCAGAAAGGCAGCGCGGCACTGTTATCTGATGCAATAGTGGGCGTATTTTAACTCTTTCAACCACATTACACAAAATCCTTCATATCCACATATTAATAAAACCATAACAGTCATACCTACATTCACCTTTGTGTGGGTAAAGAGAGAGAGAGAGAGACAGAAACAGAGAAAGACAGGATAAGGAACCACGCATGCGCACACCACCACCAAGCCACAAAAGAACATTTCCCACCACAACACGTCGAAAAACCACCCCAAAAACACTCAAACATCCACCACAAACACCACAGAACACCGGAAAGTAGGCTGGAACACGAGAGGGAAGCAAGTGACTCCAGGCAACTCGGTACGGTACAACAAGTTTCCCTGCAGAGTACGATAACCAACCTGACCTGGGAGGAAAAACGGTACCACACCCGCTGATGACCGTGAGACTAAACCTTGCTATCGGTGACTGCAGAGCGCTTGTATCCTTCTCTCCCTTTTAACACCGGGAGAAGAGAAAAGTCGATCGCAGAGTGGATAGGGACGGGAAAAAAAAGCTCAAATAGTACCAGGAAAGCTTAAAAGAAGGAAGAGAGGGAAGAGAAAAGAGGGGAAAAAGACTGCCAGCCTCGTTCCTCAATAGTGGTCCTCGCGGTTTTCAAGGAGACTGCACAAGAGGGTTTTATCTCCAGCCTCTCCACTGCCGCTGAAGATCCTCCTCCACTCCACCTCCACCTCCTTCTCCTCCTCCTCCTCCTCCACCTCCTTCTTTCATAAACCATGTGAGTAGATTATTGTTGTTGTGTGTGTAGTTTGTGCCTTGTTAAGATGGCGTCTTTATCATAGTGTGTGTGTGTGTGTGTGTGTGCGTGTGTGTGCGTGTGTGTGTGTGTGTGTGTGTATTCTTTTCTAGCTCTGTGCGTGTTTTTTCTGATATTTACTCTTTATTTCTTTTCTTTGGTTTGTTAGTGAAACATGCTCGTGTGTGTGTGTGTGTGTGTGTGTGTGTGTGTGTGTGTGTGTGTGTGTGTGTGTGTGTGTGTGTGTGTGTGTGTGTGTGTGTGTGTGTGTGTGTGTGTGTGTGTGTGTGTGTGTGTGTGTGTGTGTGTGTGTGTGTGTGTGTTTGAGTGAAGGAGGTCATTTAAAGAGAAGCTCTCTCTCTCTCTCTCTCTCTCTCTCTCTCTCTGACGTCACGCTCTTTATCATCTTAAGTGCTTCTCATTAGCTCTAAGCTTTAGTGACGCGTTGAGAGAGAGAGAAATAGATAGATAGATAGATAGATAGAGAGAGAGAGAGAGAGAGTCATCCTAAAATATCAAACGATCCATAAATAAGTAGGAAAAAAATACATAATCACACTACATTGAATAATTCCCTGTATCCTGTTTCTCATATTTGAATTTCTTCCCTTTATTTTTCGTGCGTGACTTGAACGAATGAAATGGAACTGAACTGCCTCATCTCTCCCCCTCTCATCTGATATTCCTAATCCATACACGGCCACGCCAATGAATCACGCTGCTGTCATCACATATACGTACTCATACATTGGCCTCTGTATGGGTGCCAGGGATAAGAGGGAAGCGATATAGATATATAGGTGAAGGGCGAGGCGTGACCCAGATTCTGATTTTGGTGCGTGGGCTCAGGACAACGAACGCCTCTCTCATATTTCCCTCTTGGATGTTACCCCTGTTCATGTTCCCCCGTGGGCTGGTTTCTTTCCTTTATGGTTACTCATTTTTTTTTTTTTTCATCTTGTGGGTTTTTATTTTTTGTTCATGGATTTTTTTTTGCTTCATCCTTTGATTTTTTTTTTCGTATTATTTTCATCTAGATACTTTTTTCCTTCTAGTTTTTATTTTCTAAAGGTTTTTCCATCTATATATTTTCCTTTTTCTCTTTTCCATTTTGTTTTCCCAAACCTTTTCTTTTCCTGGATATTTTTCTTTTTTTAACATTTTTTCCCCTTCATTCATATAGTCACCTTTTCATATTTTCCTTTTCATGCATTTTTTTTCCCTCTACGGACATTTTCCTCCCCTCGACATTACCTGTAAACATTTTCACGACATTTTTCCCATCTGGACATTCATCCGTTGACATTTCTCCCTGGCATTTTTCCCTTTAGATATTTCTTCTTGACACATTTCCTTTTTGCATATTTTCCCCTCTCATATTTCTTCCCTCGATGTTTTTTTTCGTCCACTGAAGCCTTCCTTTGTGGTTGCCTTTCCATTCCTTCAATAGATTCAATAACGCATTCCGATAAAACAATACTAAAAATACCCGTCACTTCAGGCTGGGTTAGGTTAAATTGGCTTCTAAGTTGGTTTAATTTGGTACATTAGGATCATGTGAGGTTAGGTTGGGTTTCAAGTTAGGTTAGGTTGAATTAAGTTGAGGTCAGAACAAGCAAGATTAAAACTAGGTCAGCCAGGTTAAGGTAAGTAAGTTAGGTTAAGTTAGGTTCAAGTTAGGTCAAGTTAGATGAAAGTAGGTTAGGTTACAGTCAAGTTAAGGTGCTTTACGTTGAAGTTAAGCTGTTGTTGCATTAGTTGACATCAGTTAGGTTAGCTTAAGTTGGGATTATAATAGTTTAAGTTAGGTTAAAGTCAAATCAGATAAGGTTACGTTAGTTTAGGCTAGGTAAGGATAATTTTATATAGTTTAAGTTAAATTAAACTGGATACTACATAAAAAAAGGTCACATTCTTCAAGTTAAGTAAATAAAGCTTAAAGTAAACAAAAGTAAGCTTAGAATAATGAACAAACAACAATCGACTTACTGAACAAAGTGACTAAAAAGAAAAAAAAAACAGAAAAAGGAAAATATGGAGTAAAATAAAATGAGAAAATGTTTACAAGAGGGGAAATGTCGAAAGAGGGGAAGCCGGTTTTTGGAGGGAGCGTGGAGGGGATGTGAGGGATACAAGGAAGGGACGAGCAGAGAGGAGGGAAGGGGAAGTAAGGGGACAGGGAAGGATTTAGGGTTGTATGGAGAACAATAGGGGGATTTCCGAAAGAAGAGGAGAGAGAGAGAGAGAGAGAGAGAGAGAGAGAGAGAGAGAGAGAGAGAGAGTGGGTCATTTGTTTTCTTGTATTTATCTCTTTTTGTTCCTTTCCTCTGCAGAAAAATTTCCCTTCCTTTGATCTTGTCTCTCATTCCTTAGCCTGAAAGAGAGAGAGAGAGAGAGAGAGAGAGAGAGAGAGAGAGAGAGAGAGAGAGAGAGAGAGAGAGAGAGAGAGAGAGAGAGAGAGAGAGAGAGAGAGAGAGAGAGAGAGAGAGAGAGAGAGAGAGAGAGAGAGAATTAAACACACACACACACACACACACACACACACACACACACACACACAGTCAGAATCAGAGAGAGAGAGAGAGAGAGAGAGAGAGAGAGAGAGAGAGAGAGAGAGAGAGAGAGAGAGAGAGAGAGAGAGAGAGAGAGAGAGTTTTAGACTTAGAGGCAGGAACCATGTAGATGGAAACGTGTGGGAAGAGCTTGGGATGAAGGAGAGAGAGAAAGTGAGAGAGAGAAAGAGAGGGAGAGAGGGAGAGGGCGTGGGAGAACGTGGGAGAATAAGGGCGTGTTCTGACGACCTTTGACACTAGTAAATCCGATGGAGAGGTGGGAGAGGGGAGAGAGAGAAGGGAGTGGGAGGGGAGAGGGAGACTAGTGGGAGAGAGTGGGAGAGACTCAGGTGGGAGTGATTATACGTAGGCTTGAAGAGGACGAAGTGAAAGGTAAGAGGAGAAAGAGGGGACAGAGAGGGGAAAAGGTCACAGGGCAAGAGGAAGAAGGAAAAGGGAGAGAGAAGGAAGATATTGAAGAGGAAGAGGAGAAAGAGAAAAGGGAGAGGAAAAAATGGAAAAAAGTAGCAAGGATGATTAGAAAGAAGAAAAAGATGGAAAGGAGGGAAAATAAAGAGACAAAGAGACAAAGGGGAATGAAAGTAGAAGAGAGGCAAAGATGATGATGGAAAAGGTAATAGAAAATGAAAGTAAGAGGAAATAAGAGGCAGAAAAGAAAAAAAAGAAGGAAGAATGAGAGAAAAGAAGAGAATGAGAAAAGGAAAACAAAAGAGAAAAGAGAAGAATAGAGAAACAAGAAATATGAAGAGGAAAAGGAAAAGGAAGGAAGGGAGAAGGAAAAATATGTTAATGATACCTGGGAAATGGAAAGAAAGGGAAAGAGGAAAGAGGAAAGAAAAATATGAAAAAATAGAGGAAGAATAAAAAAAAATAGGCAAAGTAAAGAAGGTGGAAGGGACAAAAGGAGAGAAAAAATAGAGTAGAGATAGAAATAGAAAGAAAAGTAGAAATGAGTACGAAAGGGAAGAAAGGAAGACAAAGAGATAAGAAAAGACTCACATTACAGGGAAAAAAAAAGGAAAAAAGGGAAACGGTAAAACGAAAATAAGACGAGGAAGAGAAAACAGGATATGAGGGAAAAGGAAGGAAGCAGAAGAAGGAGCAATAAAAAGAGAATTACAAGGAAATGAAGAAGATTGAGGAAAAGAGTGAACAAGAGATTTACTGAGAACATAAAATGGAAATGTCTATAGAAGTACATAGGTGAAGGAAAGAAGCTAAGGGGATAAAAAGGTACGAGGGGAAAAGGGGTCACGTAAAAGGCACATAAAGGGATGATGACGACGAGGGGAAACAGGTCAGGGAGGAAAATAAAGGGGAAAAAAAGAAGCTGGGTGTCTTTTTCGAGTCTTAGGTCAAAAGTTAATGGCGAACTAATACGACTTTGGAAACACGCCAAGCTGTTTTTGTCGTATCTTATGATGATCTGATGTATTGGGGATAAGAGAGGGGAAAAATAAGAGAAGGAACGGAAACTCCACACTAACAGGCTCGTATCAGTGTTAGTGTTAGTAGTAGTAGTAGTAGTAGTAGTAGTAGTAGTAGTAATGGTAGTGGTAGTAGTAGTAGTAGTAGTGTAGCGATCAGAGCTAGAGTGTAAGTGACTGACTCGTTTAAACACAATTCTAGAGGACTGTTTAAACACTTCAATACCGCGCCACATATTCACCTTGAGTTTTGGGTGTGATAGACAATTTTATTTACATTAGGAAGGGTTTATGGACGTCATAAGATTAATGGCCATAGTTTTCATTATTTAAATCCCTCACATATATTTCTGAAGCTGTGTAGAATCAGAACAGTAAGCAGAAAAAATATATAAACGTGTCATGGTGCTGAGGAGGTTAAACTGCGCATCGGTTATTCGTGGTTCAGAGCAGACCGGTAGGTGGCAGCACAGAGGAGGAAAGCAACTAACCCACGTCTACCAGGCAGTATCAGACTACCAGCCATTAATTATTTCAGCCAACACGACTCTGTTCAGATACTTTCCGTTGCCGTGACGCTGCCAACCCCTCAAACAAGGTATGGCTTTTCCAGTGACACGGTGTACAGTGAAATGAGACTTTGATCTATAGTAACGTTGTTGAAGTACTGTACAAGATAGCTATTAGTGTAACATATGGTGCGTTGTATTAAGAGTATTGCGTTGTATTAAGAGTATACCTCATTACATTTATCCCAGATTTTTGGCTATCTCTATTAATCTTTTAGGGAACTGGCAATTAAGTGGACCTTTTTTTTATTTGCTTGTTGCCCTTGCCCAACTTTCCCTCTTACTTAAAAAAAAAAAAAAACACGTGTACTTATGTAGTCTTATAGTTGAGTAAGGCTTGTTTGACTACACCCTGCAGAGACCACCATGGCGCGAGGGTGGAGTGACTGAAGGTGGGAGTGAGTGGAGTGCAGTGAAGGTGAGAGTGACAGAGTGAATGGCAATGAGAGCAAGTGTTGTGGAGCGTGGCCTGAGTGAAGGTGAAAGTGTGATTCAAGGTAGCGGGAAGTAACACCTGACGATACCTGATTGATGGTGTATGTGAGAGTATTCATAAGTTATACTGTTTGTGTCGTGTATTTATATGTAATGTAGAAGTGAACTGCATCCTGAAAACCCGCGGAACTCTGCCTTGTCTCTTGTCCTTCATTTCTTGACAGCTCATCTTCCAAGACGAAGCTCCCCCTACTACTTAAGATTAATTTGCCGCCACAACATAGTAATTCTGACAGCTCAGCCCTAAAGATGAAAAGGAAGAGGCAATGTAGTGTTAACGCTGTAGTAGCAGCAGCAGTAGTAGTAGCAGTAGTAGTAGTAGTAGTAGTGATATTATTATTATTATTATTATTATTATTATTATTATTATTATTATTATTAGTAGTAGTAGTAGTAGCAGCAGTAGCAGTAGTAGTAGCAGTAGCATAAGTAGTAGTAGTAGTAGTAGTAGTAGTAGTAGTAGTAGTAGTAGTAGCAACAGCAGTAGTAGTCGTGACATTTTGAGGTGTAACAATAATAATTTGGTTCATTAATTCACGCTCGCTATTTTGATACATACAAAAAACAGGTAACAATTAAAAAAATATGAAAAAAATCACACTAAGCAAAAAAGTCAAACAAAAACTGAAGCAATTAAATTATGTTGGATGAGGTTTTACAATTGCATATTTCAATGTTCATTAAAAAAACACTATTGGTATGTGTCAGAGAGAGAGAGAGAGAGAGAGAGAGAGAGAGAGAGAGAGAGAGAGAGAGAGAGAGGGAGAGAGAGAGTCTTCTTAACAATCTTTATCACTTTATCTATTTCTTATTCGTTCTAATCTTACGCGATTAAATAAATGAAAAAAACAACAACAACGAGAGAGAGAGAGAGAGAGAGAGAGAGAGAGAGAGAGAGAGAGAGAGAGAGAGAGAGAGAGAGAGAGAGAGAGAGAGAGAGAGAGACACACACACACACACACACACACACACACACACACACACACACACACACACACACACACCTCCATCAACGTGTCTAGTAGCTATTCTGTCCAGTCTCAAAGCAATGTAAGACTAATTCCCGCCCAACCAAACTTCACCTGCGCATTCCTCCATCTCTTCCACCTCCCGCCCAACGTGTGTTCCAGCCCGGCTTTCCTGCAGCGGGGGAAACTCCACTTACGCCACAACACACCTCGAGGCGAAGAGGAAATTACCACTCGACCAACCTTTTTCTTTTCCCTCCTTTTTATTTTCCTCCCTACCTTTCTCAGCATTACTGTCGCGTGTATTGGCTTGCAACATTTTTAACCTCTAATTTTTCCCCTTCTCGTTGCGTTTTTGCGAATTAAGGATGCAAGAGAGAGAGAGAGAGAGAGAGAGAGAGAGAGAGAGAGAGAGAGAGAGAGAGAGAGAGAGATAATACACAAATTCCCATGTATGAACGAAGGGATGTAAACTTTGTATCTCCATTACCTGTTGTTTCTCTCGCTACTCCGTCGTTCCGTGAGGCGAGGCTGGGTCAGGTTACGTTGGGCAGGTAAAGCGGCCTAACCTAACCAACCCCGCCTAACACGTCTCTTATCAGGGGAAACACTCGACTCGCTAACTCCTGCCTCGCCTCCACTCTGGGTTCGTTATAGGATGAGTTTCACTTCACGATGCTTTCACGTTATCATTTTTAATTTTTTTATTGTTTTACTCCGAGGCAACACTCTAGTTACTACTTCGGTTGATGCTGTTACTGCTCCTGCCACTTCTGTTACTAATAGTACTTCATTATTCTCCTTTTTCCTGGTTATTTTGCCATTACTACTACTACTATTGCCATTGCTACTATTGCTATTACTACTAACACTATTTCATTATTCTCCTTTTCCTCCATTTTGGTCATTACTACTACTATTACCATTACTACTAACACTACTCCATTATTTTCCTTTTTACTCGTTATTTTGTCATTACTACTACTATTGCCATTACTACTACAACTCGTACTTCTACTATCTAAACAACCACACACCGTCACCGTCACTACCAACACTACTATTACTGTTACTTCTACCACTACTACAATTCAACTAGGACCATATAAAATGAGATAGAAATGTCAAAAAAAATGAGAAAACAAAACAAAACATGAGAAAAGAAGAGCAAAAATTCAAATATATATGTAAGACCACTCACAAAGAACCAAGAAACTCACTGGAGACAAAAGAAAAACAAAAGAGGAGACGAAAACAAAAGAAGTGAATGAAAACAACGAAAAAAAAAGGAAACAAAAGGAGAATAGGAAAAAAAAAAAAAAAAACTGACCCTTTACTGAGACACGCAAACAAAAGAATAAATGATACTAATAAAAAAATAACAAGAGAAGAGGATGAATACCAGGAAAACAAAAGAGAAAGGGCCTTGCACACTGCGATAATTACAGAAGGGTGCTGGTTCACTTAATTAGGGAAAGTTAAAAACCTTGTCCAGAGAGAAAAATAAAAGGAAGAATAAGAAAGAACCATTTTAGTTTGCCGTGGAAGAAAACATTGCAACATGGCGACCAGAGATGAGGAGGAGGAGGAGGAGGAGGAGAGGCAGGAAGGATAAAGTAAAGGAGGAGGAGGAGGAAGGAGATAACGAGGCAGGAGACAGAGAGGAAGTGAAGAGTCAGAAACATGTGAAGAAGAACGGCGCGGAAAACAAACAATGCGGATGAGAGAGAGAGAGAGAGAGAGAGAGAGAGAGAGAGAGAGAGAGAGAGAGAGAGAGAGAGAGAGAGAGAGAGAGAGAGAGAGAGAGAGAGAGAGAGAGCAAATATTCCTTCCCGGACAAAGATACGTCTTGAGTCATGTGCTTGTTTTTCTTCCTGATGCTCGCGACGGCGCCACACACACACACACACACACACACACACACACACACACACACACACACACACACACACACACACACACACACACACACACACCATCTCAACGCTATGAAAATAAGATGAAGCAAACACGACTAAGTTTCACCTCTTGAAAGTGAACAAACAGAGAACTTGCAAAACAAACATTAAAAAGAACGAGCTAAAAAGAACGAGGCTAAGAAAAACGGAGTAACTTGAGATGTGAAAGAAGATAAAAAAACGAGTTTAAAAGAAGCATTGAGATAACCTTCAAGAAATGCAAGCCAGTCAGTTTAACAGTCAGCTACTTCACCAACTCTTACACACACACACTTAGTCATTCAACAACGCACATAGCCAATTAAATAGTTAACAAGATACATACAAGCAACTACACAACCAACCATACAGATACAGCCAGCCAGCCACCCACCCAGTCAGCCAGCACCCAGCCAGCCAGCCAGCCAGCCAATCAACCAATCAACAAGTCATGCAGTTAACCACACATACACCGAGGCAGCCACACAAACCCACCAACACACAGCCAAGGAATCAGGCAGTCACACACACACACACACACACACAGCCCACCACATCCCCTACCTCAGCCAGCCCACACATACGTACGAAGAATCTTAAATAGAAATCGGGGTTGAACGTAAATCCTTCGCCAAAAACGTTATAACGAGCTCACTGGTTTTCAGCCGAGGGAAGGGCGGTGGCGGCGGCTGGTTTTCTGGTAAGATATGAGGACCTGACACTGCCGCCGCCACTGCCTCCACCACCGCCATCTCCCTCCTGCCTCAGTGAGTATTTCGTTTGCAAACATTCCTTACAGAGCTGAAGGTGGGTGTTCATCGCAGGGAAATCTCAGAAGCAGAAGAATATGAGGATGTGTCAGGAAAAGGAAAGAGGAATAAGGAGGAGGAAGAGGAGGAAAGGGAAAAGGAGGTGGTGGTGAAGGAAAAGGGAGACTTAATGGAATGTGGGGAAAGAAAATGATATACGTAAGAGGAAAAGAGGAAAAGCTGGAGGAGTTTCTTAGTGGAGTTTTCTCTCGTTTTTTCGTGTTTTCATTTTCCTGTTTTGTTTCTATCTATTTTTTTTTTATCAGCATGTGTGTGATCTAGTTTTCATTACTAATACTATTACTTCTGCTCCTTCTCATTTTTCTCTTTTTCCTTTTCCTTTTCCTTCTCCTCCTTTTCCTTTTCTTTTTCCTCTTCCTCCTCCTCCTCCTCCTCCTCCTCCTCCTCCTCCTCCTCCTCCTCCTCCTCTTCCTCGTCCTCATCCTCGTCCTCGTCCTCCTCTTCCTTCTTCTTCTTCATCTTCTTCTTCTTCTCCTTCTCCTCCTCCTCCTCCTCCTCCTCCTCCTCCTCCTCCTCCTCCTCCTCCTCCTCCTCCTCCTCCTCCTCCTCCTCCTCCTCCTCCTCCTCCTCCTCCTCTTCTTCTTCTTCTTCTTCTTCTTCTTCCTCCTCCTACTTTTTCTCTTCTTCCTCCTGTTACACCTACTAGAACAACAACGACAACAACAACAACAACAACAACTACTACTACTACTACTACTACTATCACTACTACTAACACTACTACTACTACTACTACTACTACTACTACTACTACTACTTCTACAAAATCCGCAATTAATGAGAATCGAAACTGAACAATTTGGAACAGATGCAACACATAATTCAAATGATAATGGCTGAAGAATGACTTAATGGTGTTTGAATTAAGGGGAACGTGTTTGAAGAATTGATGTTGCAGTAAAGGA
>NC_059287.1:3051052-3058552 GCF_017591435.1 Portunus trituberculatus
ACAGTTCAAGGGGGTAAGCATCCAGCGAGGGGCGTGGCGTGGCTGTCCCGCCCTGTCAGCCCCAGAGTCGTTCTTCTTGTGATGCCTGGGAGAGAGGGACGAGAGGGACGAGAGGGAGAGGGAGGCAAGAGGCACATTCAGACCTCCTCTATCTAGCGTGATGACCCAGAAAATTGGATTCTTACTTTCCTCCCTTTTCATCTATGAACAGCATTACCTTGAACTACCTCGCCTCACCCGCTACCGTTCTATGTATAGCTGCCACTGCCACTCCTGCTCTTTGTATACACACTTGTGCCTCCACCTATACACCAAAACATTCCTTCCTTCCCAATAAACAACGGAACATTCATCTTTCTTGATAATGTGGCTACTTTTTCCTTTGCCTCTGCATCATTGCTACTGTTCTGGTTATCACTGCCACACTCTTTATCTGTTTCTATACACACTGTGGCTCCATGAAACAGCCAACTGCCATACATCAAACATTCTTACCTTCCCAATCAACAGCACAATTCTCTTCCTCGATACAATAGCAATTTTTCCTTAGTACAATAGATTTACATTATGGAACTTTTTATTATTGCTACAGTCTTGTTTTGTTACCAGCCACACTGTACCTCCACCGACATTACACGCACAACACACTGCCATACAATAGTAGCTGTAGATCAATATTATCTTCCTTAATTCTGTAGTTTTTCCTCAATACCTCCACATGGACTATATTCAAAGCACATTGCTATTAAAAAAAAAACCCATTAATATCCTTCCTTATAAAAAAACAGTACCTTTTCTTTACCTCAATTATGTAAACAGTTCTTCCTTTGAGTCTACCTCGCTCACTACAATTCTGCTTACCGTAACCACACTCCTTCTGTTACGCTTCACATTGCGCCTATTACATCACACACATATCACAAAATATTCCCATTCTCTATTACAAACTACAGTAGCTTTATATTGCACTTTTCTCTTTCTTAATCCCTTCAGTACCACGACGGATTTCTATATTCATTCTGCTTAACATTTTGGCGATTTCATGCAGCTTCAGAAATTTATGTGGGGATTAAGATAGTGAAGACTCTGGCCATTAATCTTCTGACATCCATAGACACTTAATAAGAGAAAATGAAATCGTCTAATCGTACCTGAAACTCATGGTAATTAAAACGTTCCAGTACCGAAGGAGTTAATACAGTCGCTTTTCATATCTTCACCTTTACTATATTCAGAAGACAACACCATACCAGCATTCATTTACCTCCTTTCCCACAATAACAGAGGCCGTATGTTGCACCTCTCCCTTCCTTTACGAGAATAATAAAGCCAGTTTTCTCAAATACTATAAGGTGGAGTAGCACGGTTAAGCCAAGAAACCTGGTTAGAACGTAAATGGATGTTGTTATTTGATATCCACTTCTATTGCAACCATTCTACGTCTTATAAATGGTACACTCTTTATTTTTATCATTCTTTATCCAACTTTTTCCTCCAGAACTTTCTTACTCTGCCCAAACGCGCCTCGGTTTCGCCTCGCCTTCTTCTCCGCCCTCGTCCTCGTCTCTGTTTCGCCTCGCCTTGTTCTTCGTCCTCCTCCTCGTCTCTGTTTCGCCTTGTCTTGTTCTCCGTCCTCCTCCTCGTCTCAGTTTTGCCTCGCCTTCTTCTCTGTCCTCCTCCTCCTCCTCTCTCTCCTGCGTCTGTTTCCCGTAACCTTCCCTATTGCAGCGGTCATATATCATCCTTCTACTAACCTCCTACCTTCTTCCTTCTCTTCCCTTCCTTTCCCTTCCCGCCCAGCCTCGCCCTTCTCGCCTCGCCTCGTCTCTGCTTATTATCATCCAACACACAACTTCACACTTCACTCTTAATGAACTTCAGAACTTTACGCCACCACTCAAGAACTTTCCCCTCTCCTTCCGTGTCACCGTTGGCCATTTGTCTTCAAGTTGTGGCGTTTTCCTTCTTTATTTCACCTCAAAAACACCTTTCCAGACTAATCTTAATGGAAAAATGGTTAATGATTCAAACTTTCGTTTTTCTTCTCTAATTCTTTTTTTTTTTTTTCCTCTCTGTCTTCATAAGTTTTGAAGTGATAAATTATAAGCTTATCCAGTGTGTGTTATTATGAAGGGGATGTTTTCTTTTGAGGAGTATATTATTGAGGCTAAACATTTTAGGTCTGTGCATTACACCCTGGTAAAAAAGAAGAAAAAAAGAATAGATTACCTTAAGTTCTGACACACACACACACACACACACACACACGCGCAGACCAGACCTTATGATCGTAGCTTAGCAGTTGTTTAGTACTACAGCCAGGTCAATAAACATTCACACACACGCACACGCACACACGCAACGCACGCAATTAAGCTCACGCAATCTCGTTTCCGCAGTCTGGGGCCTCTTCTGCTACAGTCACATCCCGGACAAGGAAGGCTCCAGCGGCTGGGTGTTCTGCCCCAGCACCTCCTGCTACACCGTGGGAATGAGCATATGTGAGTGCGTTACCTGCCTCTTCTTCCCTATGCTCTATACTCTGTTACGTTGTTCTCTTTCTTTTTTCCTTAATTTCCTCTTCTTTTTCTATTTTCTTCCATGAGATAAATTTCTGTATTTCTTCTTTTTCCTTATGTTCTATTCTCTATTCTGTTCGTCATATCCATTTTCTCTTTTTCCTCTTACTTATTGTATTCTTCATTTTGTTCTTCTTTCTCCTCCTTGATATCAGTTCTATAATTTCTCCTTCTTTCTATCTTATTCTCTATTCTGTTTTTCTCATTCATATTAATTTTTTCCCCTCTTTCTTAATTCACTTCGTATTTTCTTTTTTCCTTCTTTATTGAACTTTCTTAGTTTAAAATTGGAAAATCTAATAGGTTTTCATGCTGTTCTTCCCAGTAAATGCTTCTGAAGACTCCACATATTGCTTCCAGTGAAGAGAAATGTTGCATATCGAAGTGAAAAGGTCCCTCGTGTTTCCTTATCACGTGACCAACTTATCTATTGTTTTTATTTTCTTGTTACCACTTCCGTAATGCATTTAACACCTGCTCTTCTCTCCTTTATTTAGTGGACGTTTTCTGAGTGACACAACCATTATGCACCTCAACATTCTCCTTTTCATTCCTCCACAGTGGGCATGGGCAACTCAAAGCGGGGGTGCGCCGACAAGACCTACGAGGAGGGCTGCATGAAGGCCAAGGCCATCATTGCTTCCGGCGAGGTGTGCTTCTGTAACAGCTTCCTGTGCAACTACTCCAGCGCCGGCACCAAGTCCCTCTACCTGCCGCTGCTCATACTGCCCTACGTGATTCACAAGTTCCTGTAGAAGATGGAACACTTGTGTCTTCGCCGGGCACTCACTCATTCACTCAATCACTCACTTACTCAATCAAGTTTCGCCTCAATCGTAGTGTTTTCCTCCTGATTTCATGACCACTTGATGCTTTCATGTTTACTTTTATCATCTGTTATGTTTGCCGCGTAACAGACGACCGTCAATCAATCAAACATTCATCTCTCCTTTAAGCAACCCCTTTGATAAGCGTGTTCCAAAGGTTAGTTCCACCGGGAAATCAAAATATTATTCACTTTACTCTCATCGTTTGGTCTGTGTATGAAAGGCATGATCGGAACTATTTCTTGCATCCTAATTTCTGAGTTATGTTCTTCCCCCGAGCGTTACACGATGAGGCGTTTCGTGAGTTTTGGTTCCGAGACGAAATGTTGCAAGCCAGCATGTCACTCGCCGCCGCGCCTGAGGGACACGGCTGGTGGTGCCATCTCGTGCCACCCTCCGTTACTACTCCCCTTATAAGCTTACCAGTTTGCTGAAATATACGATAACAAAACATCATTAAAAGAGAAAGAAAACAATTACTCCGGAAGAACATTTGTGGTTTGCAGGTACACTCGCGGTACACTTACGGCGGTACACTAACTCTTGATATCTTCAGACGAACTGTACCAAAGGGAACCATGTACATACTATTTTTTACTGCTACATCTGAAGAAATAAAAGAATATCAGTTACCGAGATTGTAAAAAGCAAACCATTTAGGTCCTCGAACACTCAAAAATCCTCAGTACCACGAAGGAAATACAAGGACTTCAACACTAATAATTGAGAAAATCTAGAAGTTGAGAAAAAAAAGCAAAATAACAACAAAAACCGGAGTCAGTCACGGAGACAAGCCTGAGTACGCTTAACACAAGCATAAATGGGAAAAAGAACTTATAACCACGCATTCCAATCCTCTTCAGTCTCCATTTGTCTCTCTAAAGTGTAAATATACTCGAGACAATAAACATTCTCTGCCGCGAACACAACACATGTCTGGACGCGGCCCCAACTCCGAACATCATGAAAGACAGAAAAAACAAGGAAAAAGAAAAATATGAAGATGAACTATATAATGGTCATGAGTGAGCGCACACACACACACACACACACACACACACACACACACACACACACACACACACACACACACACACTTTGGAAGAAACATTACATACAAAAAGATAAAAAAATAACTTAACTAACTAAAGAAACTTTGTTGTATGAACGCAAAATGGAAGAAGAAGAAGAAGAAGAAGAAGAAGAAGAAGAAGAAGAAGAAGAAGAAGAAGAAGAAGAGGATGAAAAAGAACAAGAACAAGAACAAGAACAAGAACAAGAACAAGAAGAAGAACAAGAAGAAGAAAAGATGAAGAAAAAAAAGAAGAAAAAGCAGATGACGAAGGAGAACAAACTTTTCGTAACCCTTCACTGGTTGCCATTCTAACGCAGCACTGTTTTGCCATGACCAGAATGATAAAAATGCAAACAGACATACATGAATGCAAACACTTCGCCAGCAGGAGCGCCGATCTCGCACCACCGGAGGCCTGCTGTTGTGTAGTCCGACTTTTGTCACTAGGAGTCAAGTTGTTATTCTGTACAGTAGAAGTGAAGCATCTGTCAGTGTCTAGCTACTTACTACAAGCATGTGAGACGTAGGTAGTGATGGTGGTGGTCTGCACGTCGCGTCATGTCACGACTCTGTCACGCTCAGGTCACTTCGTATCAAAAAAGAGCGTCTGTCGTGCGAACACTAAAGAAAATATGTATAAAAAATATGACAGAGGAAGCATACATATATAAATACTATATATATACACACATGACTTTGGCTTAATACCGTAAGCTTTACATACGTTTAGATTTACCGATATCAGTATATGTGAAGTGACAGGTGGTTGTTTGTTTTTTGGGTAAGAAAACACAACCTTTGGGGGGAGGGGGGAAGGAAACAAACAAAGCGATTTTTCCAAATATAACCTCGCCACGATTTACTTTTCTGTTTACTTGTTGAATCTTGTTTATCGTCCATTTTGAGGGTATCAGAGTCTCCTTAAGAGGATCCAGTCCCTTGCAGCAGGGTTTAAACACACGTGCCACTATTTATTTGGGATCTACATAACTCTTTTTGTTTGGCAGTGCTGGACGCGTGGCGCACAACACCAAAATGACAATAAACCTTTAATTAGACAAAAAGTGTGGGTCAATTCGTAGGTAGTAATGGGTAACGATTAAAAGAATGAACGAATATCAGTAGTAATAATGAATTTTGTTTCGCTATATTGTGTAAGTGCACAGACTTCATCAGAGAGTCATTAGTAGCGAGCCTGGATTCTTTACATTCGATCGGATTTGTATCACCGCAACACAAGGATTTCAAGGCATAATTCTTTGCTTTTTTAAGGTGGGGTTTCATTCGCTCTTCTAGAAATAATGTGTCTACAGGGAGGGAATTTTTTGCTAAGGGTAAGCGGGCAGAGGGAAGTTAAGTACATAGTTTGTCACGTGTTGTTTCGTAGGAAGAAAAGATTACATCCTTGAATGACCTGGCTGTGGAAATATAAGGAACACAATTACGAACAAATTACATCCACGATTTGAACGAATGCACAAAAAAAAAAAAAAAAAAAACTCGATTCCAGAAAAAAAGTCGAAAAAAATGATGTCTTATGGAGTGTAAACCCAAGAAAAGCCAGGAGCATTCAAAGAGTCAATAGGTTGTAAGATAGTCCGCCTCTCCACAAGTTAATTCGTAGAGACTCACAAACATACGTACATACTCACGATTGTTACCTACATGACCATTACCTATGTCCTTTTTACCCCCAAACCTTCACCCCCTTGTTATCCCCATCACACACACACACACACACACACACACACACACACACACACACACACACACACACACATCTAAGTTCGCCACACACCCAGTAGTCAAGAACCGTAGTGAGTGAACTAAACTAAAGCATACTGTAGATATTTTTTCTATTATTTTAGCTACTGTAATGAAGACTCGGAAAAAAAAAAAATACTATTGATCTCTACAAGACACCAATTGCTTTTATTTATTACTATTTTTATCATCATTATTCAAGGACTTGTTTTTCTCTACGGTGATCATTGTTACTATTCATTATTACTATTGTCATACTGTGTTGTCATTTGTATTGTTATTATTATTATTATTATTATTGTCATAACCGTTGCCCAGACACGTTCTACGGAAGTGCTTTACCAGTCTTTACTCTGTATTTTGTATATGCAGTTGGTTGTATGAGCAGTCAATGAATAAAGTTTCAACACGTAAACCTTTATCAATCCTGTGTCTTGGTGGTGGTGGTGGTGGTGGTGGTGGTGGTGGTGGTGATAGTAGTAGTAGTAGTAGTAGTAGTAGTAGTAGTAGTAGTAGTAGTAGTAGAAATAGTGTCAATAGTAGCAATTGTAATAGTAGTAGTTGTAGTAGTAATAGTGGTAATAGTAGTAGTAGTAATGTTTGTAATGATAAAGATAGTAATAACGGTAATAAGATATTCGGTTCACGATATTCGGTTCACGACATTCGGCTCACGATAGTCGGTTCACGATATTCTGATCACGACATTCGGTTCACGACATTCGGTTCACGATATTCGGTTTACGACATCCGCTTCACGATATTCGGCTCACGTTATTCGGTTCACGACATTCGGTTCACGATATTCGGTTTACGACATCCGCTTCACGATATTCGGCTCACGTTATTCGGTTCACGACATTCGGTTCACGATATTCGGTTTACGACATCCGCTTCACGATATTCGTCTCACGTTATTCGGTTCACGACATTCGGTTCACGATATTCGGTTTACGATATTCGGTTCACGATATTCTGCTCACGATATTCGGTTCACGATATTCGCATCACGGTTTTCGGTTCACGGTATTCGATTCACGATACTCGGTTCACGGTTTACGATACACGGTAGTCGCTCGCCTGGTCTCTCGGTTCGTGGTTTTTCGCTCGTCTTTTTCGATACTCGGTACGTTTTTCATCGCGTTTCGCTCTCGCTATAGTTTCTCGCCTCTCGGTCTGTCGGTTAGTCGCAAGCACTTTCGCTTTTCTCAAGGGGCGTTTCTGAGCCGGCGATCTATCCTAAGTTAAGGCCTCA
>NC_059287.1:3063552-3066052 GCF_017591435.1 Portunus trituberculatus
TAACGTATATAAGAATAATGTGTATATACCTGACTATCAACGCGAATCATTTTTAAGATTAAAGTTGATAACACACAGTCTGAGAATCGAGACAGGAGGGAGATGGAGTTGTATGCCTCGCCAAGATAGTGTGTGTATGTCATGGTACTCAGATACAGACTGAACGACATGTGTTGGTGGAGTGCCCGCTAAGTGAACACCTTCGTGGCAGGTGTCCCATGTTACAGTTTGCAAATATTAGTGATTTTTTAAAAGAAAATGTGCATGTCAGAGAATTGTGTAGCTTTATTTTTGATGTTTTTTGAAATTTATTTACATAAGTTACCTCTGCAGTTTAACAGGAAATGATATTTTATTTTGGACAAAATGAAGGAATGTAATCTTTTGTTTTCATATGATATCGTATGCAAATTTATTTTGTCAATAATGTGTGTGTGTGTGTGTGTGTGTGTGTGTGTGTGTGTGTGTGTGTGTGTGTGTGTGTGTGTGTGTGTGTGTGTGTGTGTGTGTGAAGAGAAAAATCTCTCTCTCTCTCTCTCTCTCTCTCTCTCTGAGTAATAGTTTACATATAATATCTTATAAGGATAAGGAAACAGTCAATGCACTGTTAAGTTAGTAGGTCAAAATAATAAAAAAATAGTCATTATACTATTAAGTTAATGAAGATATGGCAAAATTAGTTACAGTGCTAGGAAGACAATCCACAGAAACTCCTCGCACAGTCTCCCCTAACAACATGAAGACGCCAAAAATACACGAGTCTACGGTAAAGACTCTACATATTTCAGTTAATTTGAAGAATGATTTGCATGTACAGATTTTTGTTGATATATTTTAGTACTCACCACTTTTGAAGCTATTGGTGTTTTGTCCTGGTAAGGTGGTGGTGGTGGTGGTGGTGGTGATGATATTAGTGTTTTCTTATTCACATCTGAAAGTAGTAATTGTAATAGTAACAGTAGTAGTAATAGTGGTAATAGTAGTAGTAGTAATGTTTGTAATGATAAAGATAGTAATAACGGTAATACGATATTCGGTTCACGATATTCGGTTCACGACATTCGCTTCACGATATTTGGCTCACGATATTCAGTTCACGATATTCGGCTCACGATAATCGGTTCACGATATTCTGCTCACGACATTCGGTTCACGTTATTCGGTTCACGACATTCGGTTCACGAAATTCGGTTTACGACATCCGCTTCACGATATTCGGCTCACGTTATTCGGTTCACGACATTCGGTTCACGATATTCGGTTTACGACATTCGGTTCACGATATTCTGCTCACGATATTCGGTTCACGATATTCGCATCACGGTTTTCGGTTCATGATATTTGCATCACGGTTTTCGGTTCACGATATACGCATCACGGTTTTCGGTTCACGGTATTCCATTCACGATACTCGGTTCACGGTTTACGATACACGGTAGTTGCTCGCCTGGTCTCTCGGTTCGTGGTTTTCCGCTCGTCTTTTTCGATACTCGGTACGTTTTTCATCGTGTTTCGCTCTCGCTATAGTTTCTCGCTTCTCGGTCTGTCGGTTAGTCGCAAGCACATTCGCTTTTCTCTGGGGGCGTTTCTGAGCCGGCGATCTATCCTAAGCTATGGCCTTACGCAATCAGAGGCCGCGTGTGGGCTGGCTCAGTACCCCCAGCCCGCGCCTCCCACCTCGGGGATAAGAGGCTCCAGTACTGTGCCCAACGCACGCCAGGCATACGTCTTGGCGGCCTGGAAGAGGTCGTGCCAGCGTGAGGTGCGAGAAGGGCGCCCATTCTGAGCGACTTCACTCTCACACTCGTCACTCATGTCCTCCCATTCATCACTGTCACCCTCCCATGCGTCAGTCACATCCTCCCACACATCACTCACATCTGCCAGCTCACCACTCTCATCTTCCCACTCACTACTGGCATCCATGCCATCGCTGCTCACATCCTCCCAGTCACTCCTCTCATCCTTCCACTCGCCACTCTCACTCTCCCACTCATCACTTGCATCCCAGTCCTCACTCTCATATTCACATTCACTGAACTCTACAATGCTTTCAGTGTCTTCAATTGCTTCCTGCATTTCCATCACGCCATCCTGAATGACAATGGCGTTTCCTGCTTCATTACTCTCTGCCTGAGGAGAGCTGGTGAGTGAGGCAGTTGGTTCCTCCACAACTTCAACCTTGCAGAATTCCTTTACTTTAATTTTGAGCTCAAACTGCAGTGGATGGAATGAGGACACATCCAAATTTATGTGAATTTGGTCAAATTTAGAGTGTTCTTTCAAACACTGGAAGAGGTATCGGGCATCAACAGCCTTCTTCCTCATTGTCCCCCGGTCTCTCTTGACTTTCATCTTCACAAAACAATCATTTGGAAGTTCCAAAATTTTCTTTAAATTTATATGCATGCAGCAGACAGGATACCCAAAAGTCCCATCATCAAGTTTCTGCTGCTGCGCGGGGTCCAAGTAGATGGTCACAACGCGGTGGACAAAGCGC
>NC_059287.1:3068552-3071052 GCF_017591435.1 Portunus trituberculatus
AGATATGGCAAAGATATGGAAGACAATCCACAAACTCCTCGCACAGTCTCCCCTAACAACATGAAGACGCCAAAAATACACGAGTCTACGGTAACGACTCTACATATTTCAGTTAATTTGAAGAATGATTTGCATATACAGATTTTTGTTGATATATTTTAGTACTAACCACTTTTGAAGCTATTGGTGTTTTGTCCTGGTAAGGTGGTGGTGGTGGTGGTGGTGGTGATGATATTAGTGTTTTCTTATTCACATCTGAAAGAGACAGGTAAATATTCTTAATACAGTTTCAGAACTACACTGTTTTATTTGTAACTTATTAAAATATGTAGGCATATTTTTTTACAGGTTTTCTTCAGTGAACAATATAAACAACACCAATTTTTTTTTTTCATAGCACAACTCCTATAACACTCAAATCATACGCTACATGAGAATTCATAAATACAATAGCTCTCCCATAAACATTTCCATTTTCTACGCTACACAAGAATTGGTACGTATATGCAACAGCTCGCCCATAAACACTTCCATTTTCTGTTAACGCCTGTCATAGAAAACAAGTCCCTATGTCGGCTAGGCTTGTATTGCCCCATAACTGTTGATATGGATGCTTTATTATGCCAGATAACCGCTTACTGCCAACATAAATCCTCGTAACAGGCGCAAAAAACAGCCGGAAGCAATAGAGAGGACTGCTGAATTAAAAATGGTTATCGTCGTGGACACACACACACACACACACACACACACACACACACACACACACACACACACACACACAACCACTACCACCACCAACAAATCACCGGGCGTGGATGCACAGTCTCCACCAATCGCTGGTCTGCAAACACTTCCAAACACTTGAGGAAGACGATGATTGGTTACCTTGTACTGAGACTGACAACTAACTCCAAGCTTAAGGGAAGGCCCCGTTACCTTCCTAAATATTGGAGGCACGCACCTGCTGACGGGTATATACTTCAGATAAGATTCCCAAACATGGTCCTCAAGGAGAAACTGTCCTGCTCAGTGCGGGTTCCAGCAACCATCAAGGTGACTGAGATCACCCTGCAGGCTGAGGTGATCAAGTCTTGGCTATGCTACGCCAAGCGCTTTGTCCACCGCGTTGTGACCATCTACTTGGACCCCGCGCAGCAGCAGAAGCTTGATGATGGGACTTTTGGGTATCCTGTCTGCTGCATGCATATAAATTTAAAGAAAATTTTGGAACTTCCAAATGATTGTTTTGTGAAGATGAAAGTCAAGAGAGACCGGGGGACAATGAGGAAGAAGGCTGTTGATGCCCGACACCTCTTCCAGTGTTTAAAAGAACACTCTAAATTTGACCTAATTCACATAAATTTGGACGTGTCCTCATTCCATCCACTGCAGTTTGAGCTCAAAATTAAAGTAAAGGAATTTTGCAAGGTTGAAGTGGAGGAGGAACCAACTGCCTCACTCACCAGCTCTCCTCAGGCTGAGAGTAATGAAGCAGGAAACGCCATTGTCATTCAGAATGGCGGGATGGAAATGCAGGAAGCAATTGAAGACACTGAAAGCATTGTAGAGTTCAGTGAATGTGAATATGAGAGTGAGGACTGGGATGCAAGTGATGAGTGGGAGAGTGAGAGTGACTGGGAGGATGTGAGCAGTGATGGCATGGATGCCAGTAGTGAGTGGGAAGATGAGAGTGGTGAGCTGGCAGATGTGAGTGATGTGTGGGAGGATGTGACTGACGCATGGGAGGGTGACAGTGATGAATGGGAGGACGTGAGTGACGAGTGTGAGAGTGAAGACGCTCAGAATGGGCGCCCTTCCCGCACCTCACGCTGGCACGACCTCTACCAGGCCGCCAAGACGTATGCCTGGCGTGCGTTGGGCACAGTACTGGAGCCTCTTATCCCCGAGGTGAGAGGCGTCGGCTGGGGGTACTGAGCCAGCCCACACGCGGCCTCTGATTGCGTAAGGCCATAGCTTAGGATAGATCGCCGGCTCAGAAACGCCCCTTGGGAAAAGCGAAAGTGCTTGCGACTAACCGACAGACCGAGAGGCGAGAAACTATAGCGAGAGCGAAACACAATGAAAAACGTACCGAGTATCGAAAAAGACGAGCGGAAAACCACGAACCGAGAGACCATGCGAGCGACTACCGTGTATCGTAAACCGTGAACCGAGTATCGTGAATCGAATACCGTGAACCGAAAACCGTGATGCGAATATTGTGAACCGAATATCGGTAGGCGAAAATCGTGAACCGAAAACCGTGATGCGAATATCGTGAACCGAAAACCGTGATGCGAATATCGTGAACCGAAAACCGTGATGCGAATATCGTGAACCGAAAACCGTGATGCGAATATCGTGAACTGAAAACCGTGATGCGAATATCATGAACCGAAAACCGTGATGCGAATATCGTGAACCGAATATCGTGAGCAGAATATCGTGAACCGAAAACCATGATGCGAATATCGTGAACCGAATGTCGTGAACCGAA
>NC_059287.1:3078552-3096052 GCF_017591435.1 Portunus trituberculatus
ATATACAGGCACAGTTATAAAGAAAAGCAATGTTAACGTTTCTATGGACTACGTGTACGACAAATAGCTCACTAAAAATTAAACTATACATATGTGAATTTGAGCCATTTACAGAGGCGTCACACACACACACACACACACACACACACACACACACACACACACACACACACACACACATACACACAAACACACACACCACAGTACACCAACACATCGATTCATCCAATCTCAGACCAGACAAAACTTTAAATTCCCTCTCCCTTTAAACAGTAACCTCATTTGACTTCAAGGTCACGAACTTCAACTAAGACCTTCATCCCCCCTCCTCTCTCTCTCTCTCTCTCTCTCTCTCTCTCTCTCTCTCTCTCTCTCTCTCTCTCTCTCTCTCTCTCTCTCGCCATGTCAGCCTCGCTCTGGCGCCAATAGCAGGGGAGAACCAAGGCGCCTGAAAGGAAGCGGCTGGTGGCGGAAGCTTTATTTCTGAGCTGGCTGGAGGATGGAGGGATTCACAGTAAATGGCGGAGGAGGAGGAGGAGGAGGAGGAGGAGGAGGAGGAGGAGGAGGAGGAGGAGGAGGACAAGGAGGAGGAGAACGTGATAGTAGTGGTGGTGAGTCATGGTGAACAGTAATAAAAACAAATTCTGGTTTATACTGCAGGGAGAGAGAGAGAGAGAGAGAGAGAGAGAGAGAGAGAGAGAGAGAGAGAGAGAGAGAGAGAGAGAGAGAGAGAGAGAGAGAGAGAGAGAGAGAGAGAGAGAGAGAGAGAGAGAGAGAGAGAGAGAGACGGAGGGGGGGAGAACGTCAAAGATCCAAATACACAATATAGGAAACCAAAAAGTAAGAAAAGAAAAAAAAAACAAGATAAAAGAATAGAAGGAAAAAGAAAGAATCGTGAAAGTGTCTCAAACAATATTGAAGATAAGAGAAGTATGAAAGAAAAAAGAGAGAAAGAAAGAACAAAGGCAATGGAAGAGAAAGGGAAAAAAGAAGGAAAGGAAGACAGAAAGACAAGGACGAGGAGAAGAGAAATGAAAAAAAAAGAAACTCTATTGTTTGTCTTTACTTCAGTTGTGTTGACGAAACCTTGAACTGCTTTTCTCTTTCTCTCTCTCTCTCTCTCTCTCTCTCTCTCTCTCTTGCTGATAAGTGCACGGCTGTTTTTCTTTATGCAAGGAGAGAAGCCGACCAAGGGCAACAAAAA
The DNA here is from genome assembly GCF_017591435.1 of Portunus trituberculatus. Taxonomy (NCBI): domain Eukaryota; kingdom Metazoa; phylum Arthropoda; class Malacostraca; order Decapoda; family Portunidae; genus Portunus; species Portunus trituberculatus. The sequence continues at coordinate 3,079,757 of NC_059287.1, forward strand.
AAAAAAAAAAGACCCACTTAATTGCCAGTTCCCTTAAAGATAAATAAAGTTAGCCAAAATTCTGGGACAAGGTCAAGTCGTAGGAATAAGAACGTTTACGTATACTAATTAGTTATAATTTTATTTTGTTGGATCTTTCTATTCTACAAACAACAATACAAAAATGGAATGCCTCGTTGTTTTATTCTTTGCATTTCATTATGTTTCCCTCCCTCATCCTTTTCAACATCAGCAACAACAACAACAATAACAACAACTGCAAAAGCGTGGCTGGTTTACAAACAAAAATACAAAAATGGAATGTCACGCTGTTTTATTCTTTGTATTCCATTGTGTCTCCGTCCCTCATCCTTTTCAATATCAGTAACAACAACAACAACAACAAAAACAACAATAACAACAACTGAAAAATAATTTCGATAATTTACAAACACATGTACAAAAATAGGATGCCGCGCTGTTTATCCTTTATGTTCCATTTTGTTTCCCTCCCTCATCCTTCTCAACATCCGGAACAACAACAACAACATCAACAACAACAACGCTAACAACTGAAAAAAAAACTCGCTAATTTACAAACAAAAGTACAAAAATGAAATGCCACACTGTTGTTCTTTGTATTCCTCCTAAACATTCGCAAAACAACAACAAGAACAACAACAACAACAACAACAACAACAACAGCAACAACACAACCACCACCACCACCAACAACAACAGCACTAACAACTGAAAAAACCTCGCTAATTGATGACAAGTCGCGAGTTATTATGAAACAGAGCTACAATTTTTTTCTTTTCGAGTGGAGAGGGGAGGGACGGGGGAGACGCAAAATCAGGATGCATCAATGAACGATAAACACTGACCCAGAACGATGACAACTGGAAATGAAGCTTTAGTGCGTCATTCTCCCTATGCCCTCCTGCGCTGTTTCGACTCTCGCCAAAATGAACAGGACAGTAAACGAATGTACCTACCTTAGCTGCCTATAAATACACCGGCAGGGGGGGCGGAACAGGTTCATTAATTAAGTAGAGGACGTGCAGTGTAGGGCCTGGGAGGGATGGGGAGTCTTCTGAGCGAGTGACGTAGGTAGCGGTAGAGTGAACACGTCAGCATAGAGATTACTTAATTACTTACTGTATACCTCTATTTATATGTGTTAATTGTTGTGGTTTTACATGTGATGCAGGTGAACATGTCAATCTACACAGGTAGGTTAGTTAGTCGTTTATCTTGTTGTCTCTCCTAACTGTCAACACTTCTATATGAAAAGGTTAACTCGACTCCTTCAGTACTGGGACGGTTTTTTGTTTTGTTTTAACCATGAATTTTGGATAATTTTAGACGATTTTATTTACATTATGAACTGTCTATGGAGTTCAGAAGATTAATGGCTACAGTCTTCCCTATTTCATTCCCCACATGAGTTTATAAAGCTCTACAAAATCACCAAATAGTAAGAAGAATAAATCTGAAAACGCGTCATGGTACTGAATGGGTTAAAAACGCTGCTTACGTATTTTCTTACAAAGCTATACAGTATATCTTTTTATCTCTCTATTATATGTGAAGCAGGTGAGCAGGGCATATTAACCCCTTGAGTACCATGACGCGTTTTCATATAATTTCTAATTATTATTTGGTGATTTTATACAGCTTCATAAACTCAGGGAAGACTGTAGCCATTAATCTTCTGACCTCTATACACGCCTCCTAATGTAAGTAGAATGGTCTTATTGTAAAATGTGTCCTACTACTGAAGGGGTTAAACAGGCAGGTAGACTACACCTGTACTCTATGTTCAATTATTTGGCATCATTTCTATTATTACAGGTGACGTAGGCAGGTAAATCCAATTAGACAGGTAGATTGATTGGCTGTACACCTGGACCATACATCTTATCAATGAGTGACTTCAGATTGACAGATGAGGTGAGTGAGAGGGTTAGACTTACCACACAGGTCAGGGAGAGCAATGACGGAAAAGAAAAAAAAGATGAAAAAGGTCCCTTATAATTCTGGATAGACAAAGGAAGTACTTGGAGGAGATGGACGAGGTTTAGTTATGTATCTGTACTCTACTTGTCCTCTTTCTCTAGTGATGGTACAAGGATTGCATACGTAACGCCACTTATTAAGATATTCAGTAGTAGAAGTTCCTCTAATCTGTTTCTATGTATTGTCTTTCGTGAGGTGATGATTCTATAACTGTCTCCGTAACGTGATGCATAACATATTCGAGAGATAGAAACTTATTTTGGCTCATTGTTTTTCTTCAGTTTTTAGTTCTGATTTCCTCTATCCCTTTCTTATTGATAGATATGCATTTTTTTTCCACAATGAACCACTTTTAGAAATATTTGTCGTGTAATCATGAATAATTCTATAGCCTGGTACAGTGGAACCATGTGTGCTTTGGGGTCCGAGGGGTCTCCAAGCGCACGGGTTCGAATCCTGTCCACGGTCCGAGTGTAGGTTGGGCTTTCTCACTCGGGGCAACGGTTTCCTAGCAGGTGGGCTTTGAGGTAGGGGGTACCCAAAAAGTATCCCCTTTAGCCCATAAATTCCCGTGAAAAGCCCACATTTAATCAATCACCTATGAACTATCTTTTTTCTGTGTCCATACAAGCAATGTTATGTAAAACGCTATGAAAGTCAACAAGGGACGATCATGCAAGTAAATTAATAAATCGCTTTCCTATTATATTGCGTTAATTAATTGTGTACCTGTGTTGTATGTATTATAATAACTTGTGCAATATATACTGTCATGCAGTACACAATATTTTACAGACCCACATTTTAATATTTCTCCGAGTCTCGATATTGAATTAATGCAGGAGTGTGGCCGAACAATTCAGTATTAGATTTTGCTTCGGTTTTAAGAATGACCTGAATTCATACCATTTAAAGCCCAACGGTTGTGTAATAGGCATTCTGTTCCCTTCACCGTCCCACTAATGGCTTTCTCTTCTGCCAGTCTAACAGCTGTCTTACCTTTCAATCTTCATTATATACATCCCATAATTACATACAATATAACCCCTTCAGTACCATGCCGCGTTTCCATATTGATTCTGGTTATTATTTGGCGATTTTATACAGCTTCAGAAACTTATGTGGGGATTGAAATATCTAAGACTGTGGCCATTAATATTTGACCTCCATACACACTTCCTAATGTAAACAAAATCGTCTAATTATGCCCAAAACTCGGTAAATAATGCGTCTCTCACACACACACGTACTGCAACTAACTACCTCAATATCTAAAGAATCTATTATTGCATCTCCACTATCGGGCATCATGCAGTCGATAAGTAATATATTCCAGTATATGTTTACCACGTCTAGTGCCTCCAGTTTCCATTAATTGCTTTCCCGTGTCATACTATTTCTGCCTCCGTCCGATCGTGGTGCTGTCATTAATATCACGTGCCTCTTCGGCCTGCCTGGATATCATTAATGTGCCTCTGCCATGCCCGCCTCTGCATCTCCTCCCACGCCCTTTCAGCACTTCTACCTCTACGTTCTCTCTCTCTCTCTCTCTCTCTCTCTCTCTCTCTCTCTCTCTCTGTACTCACCCTACGTACCATAATATTAGCCAGACCTTTCTATTTTAATTTCATCAACAAGAGAGAGAGAGAGAGAGAGAGAGAGAGAGAGAGAGAGAGAGAGAGAGAGAGAGAGAGAGAGAGAGAGAGAGAGAGAGAGAGAGAGAGAGAGAGAGAGAGAGAGAGAGAGAGAGAGAGAGAGAGAGAGAGAAGTTTTAGGTAAACTATGAAAAATTGAAAAAATAAGTAAAAGCAGAACAAAAAAGATATGTAATGTTCGTGGTTTTGGTGTTTCAATATATTAAAACTATTCAAGCATTCCAATTGTAAAGCTCAAAACGTTACAGGAGTGAGTCAGTGAGGGAATGAAGAAATGACGATGGTAGTTGTCTGGTTCACTAATGGGTTTTGAATCTCTATATAGGAAAACGACGTATGTAAATAAAAAATCCGAGATGGAGGCTAGACTTATGACTTATGATGGGAGGATAGACAGTGGGGATGAAGGAAGTGGTAAGAAAGTGGAAGATGAAAGGTTTGGTGAAGATATGAAAGGAAGTAGAAGAGAAAAAGTAGACGGTCAGGCATTTAGCAATCATGTGAGAAGAGAACTTGATAACCACAAAAGGAAAAAAAATACAGTAACTTTCAACTTTGACAATACGCACATCAACATTATCATCATTAATACACTATACAATTCCATAACTTATTTCTACACCACGATTTTGATGTCCCTTCACTCCAGGTCACCCCAGCTTAGTATGCCCCACCAACCTGTTCTACCTACCACAAGCCAGCCATTCCCTTCTCTTTAACGCCGAAAACTTGATAACCCCATGAGAAGCACAGGAATTCAATAACTCTCTATTATAACAAAACGTACATGAAAATTATCATCAATACAAAATACAATTCCATAACTTAATTCTACACCACGCTATTGATGTACGTTCACTCCAGGTCATCCCAGCTAAGTATGCCCCACCTGCCTATCCTACCTATCACAAGCGAACCGTTCACGTCTCCCTTTCTAATATCAGTTTTATCTGACTTTTTACTTTATTGATTCCCCGTCGCTTTAATGTCATCCTATGTAGAGACAGTGATCACCCGACTCAGCTCTTACATAACATACCTTCATACCTTTCCTGTTTCCACTTCAATTTATAGTATCAATTCATTTAAACTCCCCCGCGGCTTTCACATCTATTCCCGCCTATTCCGTAACTTGCGACTCAAGGATATATGTTTTTTGTTTGTTTTGTAAGTTATATGTCTCTCTCTCTCTCTCTCTCTCTCTCTCTCTCTCTCTCTGTGTGTGTGTGTGTGTGTGTGTGTGTGTGTGTGTGTGTGTGTGTCCATCATGAGTTATTTTTAGAGTTCAGGACGTGTAATATAGAAAGCAAAAGAGAAATGAATGAGTTTTTTTTTTTCTCTCTTTCTCTTTTTCCATGCAGGTGAACGTGATGAATGGCTCAACTGATATTTGTTTCAGTTAACCAAGAAGAGTGTAATTTTTTTGTTGTTGTTATGCGTACATGTATTAGCTCAATTTTGACAAACAACAAACAAACACACACACACACACACACACACACACACACACACACACACACACACACACACACACACACACACACACACACACACACACACACACACGACCTCAATTCATGCAGCCTCATTTTAGTCCATGTTCACAAATATATGTAAAAAAAAATGTATTCAGAGAAAAATATCTGCCAAAAGGTAAATGAAGGAAGTGAAACACACACACACACACACACACACACACACACACACACACACACACACACAATAAATGAAGGAGAAAATATGAAGAAAAGATAGAAAATGAAGCAATAAACATAAACATGAGAGAGAGAGAGAGAGAGAGAGAGAGAGAGAGAGAGAGAGAGAGAGAGAGAGAGAGAGAGAGAGAGAGATATGTTTACAAAAAATAAGAAGAGAAAGAAAATGGAATATGAAAATGAGCAAAAAGGAAAGAGTAAGAGGAAAAGCAAATGGAGGAGGAGGAGGAGGAGGAGGAATGGAAGAAGGAGGAAGAGGAAGAGGAAAAGGACACGGAGGAAACATTTAAAAAGACTAAGAGGGTAAGGAAAACATATTTTCTCTCTCTCTCTCTCTTTCTCGTGGGCTAGCGAGAGTCCAGACCATGATATGACTACCACTGAAAAGCATCACACAGACTTTCCAAGAATAACAGGTTACCATGGAAACCAACCCACGCTGACACACACACACACATCTGTGTGTGTGTGTGTGTGTGTGTGTGTGTGAGTGAGTGTGTCACACTATCTGTGTGTGTGTGTGTGTGTGTGTGTGTGTGTGTGCACACACACACACACATACACCGGCCCGGTAGCTCAGTGGTTAGAGCGCTGGCTTCACAAGCCAGAGGACCGGGTTTCGATTCCCCGGCCGGGTGGAGATATTTGGATGTGTCTCCTTCACGTGTAGCCCCTGTTCACCTAGCAGTGAGTAGGTACGGAAAGTAAATAGAGGAGTTGTGACCTTGTTGTCCCGGTGTGTGTGCCTGGTCTCAGGCCTATCCGAAGATCGGAAACAATGAGCTCTGAGCTCGTTCCGTAGGGTAACGTCCGGCTGTCTCGTCAGAGACTGCAGCAGATCAAACAGTGAATTACACTGTAACACACACACACACACACACACACACATATATATATATATATATATATATATATATATATATATATATATATATATATATATATATATATATTTATATTGTGAGGTGCTTCCCGCCATCTCGTTGTGCCCGGCAGAAAACGCCAGTACCGAGACCGTCTTTAGTCGAGGTAGATACGTTCGCTCTTGGGTTCTTGGCACAGTGTTGAGACACGTGTTGCTAGGCTGTTCTGGGTGCTCAACAGTCTCGGTCCGGGAGTTGTGCCCTCCTTTTGGAGTAGCTGGTTTGCTGCTGGTTTGGCCGTGACGGTGTGGAGCAACGGGTTTGTTGTTCCAGGGGAAAGTGTAGCTGGTTTGGCTGTATTTCTCGTGTTTTTGCGTTTGTTCCCTCTTGTTGAGTGGCGACGCGGAGGGACGCAGTATTGTCTCGTCCCGATTGTTTTTTTTTTTAGGTGGCTGTGGTCACCAGTGTGGTTTGGTGGGCGGCTGTGTGCCACCACCATCGCTTTGTGTAGTTTCTGTAGTATATTGAGTATAGTGGCCTTAGCCACACACACTGGTTGTCTGGTGGGAAGCTTCATGCTGTCTCCCAGTCGGTGTGCAGTCATCGTCTGCACGACCTGTTAGCTACGCGTATCTTGACTCCCTGAGTGGCTGGTTGTCACCCGGAGTTGGTAGCTGGGCTTGTGTATACCACCGGATGTGGAATACGCATCGTGTCTTGTAGTAAGCCGTAGGCACGGGGAGTCAGTCTTGACAGGTGCTGGCAAGCATCTGTTGCATTAAGTAATATAGTAATATACACTGCGCGTCTTGTCCCATTCTGTAGGCACTTACAGTCAGAGGAGTATTAAGGCTTCGCCCTTAACACATAACTTATATACTATCTATAAATTCTACTTGGTTTGGTACAGGAGGAGGAGTTGCTAAGGAGATTCCCTAGCAGTGGGGAAGTTATACACTGCTGGCGACCTCTATTTCTGTAGTATTATTTGTCTACTACTAGGGGTTGGGTGTGCAAGGCTCAGGGGAGGGATTGGTACATGCTGGTGTCATTATCACATCCATAGTAGGCACGAGTGAAAGCGGAGTATCTCGTCGCCTCTCAGGGCAGCTGTGACGCCGTGAGGGAACAGCAGTCTATTAGAGTTTGCACATTTTGAGCAAAGAACCTGAGGGTTGCGGCTGCTGTGAAATATAGTGTTGGGGACCCTGTGGAACGTCATACTCCCCGGTGAGCAGCAGTTAACCGTAACAATATGTATATATATATATATATATATATATATATATATATATATATATATATATATATATATATATATATATATATATATATATATATATATATATATATATATATATATATATATATATATATATATATATATATATATATATATATATATATATATATATATATATATATATATATATATATAGATAGATAGATAGATAGATAGATAGATAGATAGATATGTGAATTGAATAGAAAATGTGCAGAGTAATAACAAGATGAATGAATTAGAAAGCAAGTAAATAAAAGACACACATTTATGGAAAACACATTTGAGTTGATTTGTGTTGTATTTCGCAGCATAGAAATTGTGGAATAAATCTTTGAAATGGAGGTTTTCCTTTTAGTGTCAGCTTGGAATAAACTGACCCATCATTACGTTCATATCACGTTTATTTATAGGAATTTCAATCATCAAATAAGAGGAGAATACAATTATTGTGATTTGAGACCAAAACATATCAAACGCAGGACCGGATCGCTTTGTGTCTCTAAACAGTAACATTCCAACCAATATTACCATCGCTTCCTCACCATCACAGTCACCACTTCACTGGAACTCTCTGGGGATCACAGCCACCACCCTTTGTTTAATGGGGCAAGCAGAGCGGGAGGAAACCTGCAGCACCAGCTAAGTCGACCAGCAGGACAGCAACAGGTGGCCGCTATGACTCGATCTGCGCCTTTTTAGGATTAATTCAATCTTGAGAGCCACCGAGGTCCAAAGAGGCACGGCTCACTCGAATGTGGTGACCGTGGTCCAGGGAGGACAAGCTGAACGAAGTGTTTCTATACATATTCAATTTATATTTCTTCAGATCACAATGTTTTTCTAAATGTATCACTCGTAGTGTATGTTCTTTTCTTTTCTTTTCTAGTTTAATAGTAATATAGGGAGGCGGTGTCGTAGTGGATAAGGTGGTGAGCGTGGGATGAGGCAGACGTCCACGCGTAGGTTCGAATCCCACCATATACCGCTTTGAAGCTAATATGGATACCACTACAAATAAAACTGCCTGCGCTACTAATGGCCGGAAGCTTAATAGCACTTCCCGCATATACTCTACAACTTTGCCTACAGGCTCTATAGACCATAACATAAAAAAGGAAAAAAAATGTATCTTTTCTCTCCCTTTTCCACTCTTTCAGTAACTAAACTAAAGTAGACAATTTCGCACTTAACTCTTTTTACATTTAAGTGTTGCAAATAGCTATCAAGTTACAACGGAATGTGATTTAAAACATGACTAAAAATAATTAATGATGTCAATAAATTAATGTTACACGTTTCTTCTTAGCATGTCACTAAAAAATAAATTAACCTGATGTTAGGGATCTAATTTTCGCAATCTTAAACTAGACAAACGCGTAGGTATGTTCGATAAGTTTCGGTTTACGCACAGCAGTTTACAGGCTGGGCAATGCCGCGGCCTTTTATAAACCATTACGTATCCCGGAACAGCTGGTATTGTGCCGGGAACGATATTGGAAAGAGAGCGAGTGAATGGCGGGCAGCCTGACACGGCAATAAAGAGGAAATGAAAGAAAAAATAAAAATCAACAACAAACGAGAAAGTAAAGATATGAATAAAGATTTTAAGAAATTAGTAACGTGTGTCTTTACGAAATAAAAGTACATGATAGAAATTCGTTAATGATGCAATGATAAATATACAAAAAGAAAAACTTCGAAACATCTACAACAATAACTGCTACTATTCCTACATCTATACTACTACTACTACTACTACTACTACTGATGAGGGTAACAACAACAAACAACAACAACAATAATAATAATAATAATAATAATAATAATAATAATAATAATAATAATAACAACAACAATACTAATAATTTACACTAAGCCAGCGCTCTTTAGTGGCCACAGGGTTCTCCAGCTAAATGGTTTCAAATCCTGGCCACGGTCCGAGGTTAGGAAGGACATCCACTCGGGGTAACGGTTCCCATTTGCCAAAACTGAAGTCTCCTGGCAGTAGGCACCGTCGTAGCCCTAATAGTACAGGGGAACCGGACATCAAAACTAGCAAAATAGTTTATTGAGTATCCAACTTTTCCTTCCTCTTTTGGCATAATTCTATTGTACTTTGATGGGAACTACTTAACAGGAGTAGGAGGAGGAGGAAGAGAAGGGGGGAGAGGACAAGAAGGAGGAGGAGGAGGAGGAGGAGAAGAAGGAGAAGGAAGAGATGGAATATGTCAAAAAGCAGAAGGACAAGGAGGAGGAAAAGGAAAAGAGAAGAAAAAACAGAAAAAAAGGAAGAGGATAAAGAACAGGTAGAGAAATAAGAGAACAAATATTCTAAAACGAATGTAAAAAAGAACAGGAAAGGAAAGAAAATATTGGTGCACTAGGAAAGAAATGTAAACAGAATGAGTATAATGGAAAGAGGAGAGAAAAACAAAGAAAAATATAAAAAAACAAGAGGGAATAAATGTGTGTGTGTGTGTGTGTGTGTGTGTGTGTGTGTGTGTGTGTGTGTGTGTGTGTGAAGGAAACAAAAGGACATTAAGGAAACAACAACGACAAAGAAAAAAATGCTGAATGGAGCGGAAATACAGAGAAATATATGAAGATGGATCATAGGAAGACATTTATAAGGAGGAGGAAGAGGAGGAGGAGGAGGAGGAGGAGGAGGAGGAGGAGGAGGAAGAGGAAGAGGAAGAGGAAGAGGAAGAGGAAGAGGAAGAGGAGGAGGAAGAGGAAGAGGAAGAGAAAGAGAAAGAGGAAGAGGAAGAGGAAGAGGAGGAGGAAGAGAAGAATAGGAATATAAAATGAATGATATACTGCTACAACAACAACATCTATTACTACTATTACTACTACTATTACTACTACTACTACTACCACCACTACTACTACTACTATTACTACTACTACTACTACTACTACTACTACTACTACTACTACTACTACTACTACTACTACTCTACTACTACTACTACTACTACTACTACTACTACTCTTACTACTACTCTTACTACTACTACTACCACTACTACCATTACTACTACCACTACTACTACTACTACTACTACTACTATTACTACTACTACTGTTACTATTATGTATGTTCTCGTTCAGGAATCGCCAGGCTTAGAATTTATAGTATTGGAAACGACTACGGGTTATCTTACTCTTATTTATCTTTTACTTGTCTATTCATTCATCAACCCATCCATTAATTACATTTCTCTTTATTGACGTAAATTATGTTAACCCCTTCAGTACTGAGACACATTTTTTTTACTTTGAAATTTGTGTACCATTAGACGTTTTCATTTACATAAGGGACGGTCTATGAAGGGCAGAAGATTAATGGCCACAGTCTTCACTATCTTAAATACCCCTTATGAGTTTCTGAAGCTGTATGAAATCACCAAACAGTAAGTAGAATATGGAAACGCGTCGCGGTATTGAAGATGTTAAGAGCAATGGAACTATCTCTATTTGCCATCTCTTGTGTTTCATTGCTTCATTTTAGAGAGCATTTTTCCTGCCTGTTTTTACGTATTTAATTCATTTCACTGTACAATAAAAAAAAGTCATATATCGAATTTTTTTAACGTTTCCAATGCTCAAATTTAAAGTCTTAGTATTTACTTTTTTGTATTAAATAACTTGTCCACAAAAATCTCTTCTCTTCTCTTCTCTCTCTCTCTCTCTCTCTCTCTCTCTCTCTCTCTCTCTCTCTCTCACTAAAAGCATTCCAAACTGGTTGCTGTAGCTCTTTCTTTCTCCTTGGCTGATGGAGGAAAGGGGAGGGAGAGGAGAGGGACACAAAATGGCTGCTTGGATCTCTCTCTCTCTCTCTCTCTCTCTCTCTCTCTCTCTCTCTCTCTCTCTCTCTCTCTCTCATCCCTTGGAGACTCGCTCTTGTGGACAAACAGGTAATCAGAGGTAAGTAGGTAGATCCAACCGTTCCTCCTCCTCCTCCTCTTCCTCCTCCTCCTCCTCCTCCTCCTCCTCCTCCTCCTCCTATACCTTCATTTTTCTTTAACATTCTCCTTTTTCTTTACCTTCCTCTTAATTAAACTCTTGTTATTTTCCTTCTAATCATCTTGTCTTTTCTTCTTCTTCTTCTTCTTCTTCTTGAATTTGTTGTCGTTTCTGTTGCTGTTGTTTTTGTTGTTGTTGTTGTTGTTGTTGTTGTTTTTTGTTGTTGTTGTTGTTGGTGGTGGTGGTGGTGGTTGTTGAGTAAATTAACGAAATGAGTAAATGAATAAGCGAATAAATGAAAAAAAAGACGGAAAATAAACAGTAGTCGCTGGTTATTGTTGTTGTTGTTGTTGTTGTTGTTGTTGTTGTTGTTGTTGTTGTTGTTGTTGTTGTTGTTGTCGTTGTTGTTGTTGTTTTTGTTACTGTTGTTGATGGTATTGTTGCTGTTGTTGCTGTTTTTGTTGCTGTTGTTGATGTTTTTGTTGCTGTTGTTCTTGTTTTCGTTGCTATTGTTTTTGTTTTTGTTGTGGTTGTTGTTTTTGTTGTTGCTGTTGCTGTTATTGATGTTGTTTTCGTTTTAGTTGCTGTTGCTGTTGCTATTGCCCCAGGTGGTGTTGTATCTAATTTCTGCTCTGTTTCTTCTTCTTTCTTTTTACTATTCTTTTCCTTCCTCTTCTTATTATTCTTCTTCTGCTTCCACTTCCTCCTCTGTCTTCATCTTCGTTTGCATACCTACAGATATAGCACGCCCACACACATCCTTGTTAAGCCCAGTGAGGTTATGGCAGTCTGTTCTTTCCTCACATTCCTCCTTCTCCTCTACTTCCTTAATGTAATCCTCTTAATTTTAATCTTCCTACGCATGATTTTTTTTTCTTCTAAGTCTTCCTTTCTCCTTTATTCACTTTCCATGCGTAGTCTCTCTCTCTCTCTCTCTCTCTCTCTCTCTCTCTCTCTCTCTCTCTCTAACACCCTCAAACCGTTTCAATGTTCACGACTAAGATGCAAAGTTCGTTCAAATGAGCTTCCGAGGGGTTCCGGAGAGCCTCGGGTCCACTCAACCCTGCCAGACTCACGGCTAAGTTTCCCCTAAGTTTTGTAATTACTCGCAGGCAGTTTAAGGTAAAAGGTGATTAGAAGCAACGTTACTCTTGAATTAGAACGCGCTGAAAGTGATTATCAGGCGGATGATGATGACAAATTTGCACACCAGAAAGTTTTGCCCAATGTGAGAAATCTTGGGGGCTTTTCTTGCTATTTTTTTTTCTATTCATCTTCTTCTCCTTATCTTTCTCCTTTCTATTTGTGTTCTCCTCTTGTTTTTCAGTTCATCTTTCTTCATTTTCTTTCTTTTTTGTCTTCTCTCCTATTTTTTCGCACTTATTATTCTTTCCCGTTTTCAGTTACTACTACTACTACTACTACTACTACTACTACTACTACTAATTTTTCTTCTCTTTATTTCTTTCTTCTTTTTCTATTCCTCCTCTTCCCCTTCTTTCTTATTCCTTTTTCCTCCTCTGTTTCCTCTTAACTTTTTTCTTTTTCTTATTACTCATCCCTCTTAATTTCTCCCTTCCTTAGCTTTACCAGAAACGTTAGTGTGTAGATGTTGTAGTAGGAGAAGGAGGGGGAGAAGGAGGAGGAAGAGAAAAAGAGTAAAAAAAAAAAAGAAAACGACGAGGACGAGGAGAATGAGGAGGAGGAGGAGGAGGAGGAGGAGGAGGAGGAGGAGGAGGAGGAGGAGGAACTTTCCCTAACCTTGTTATCCTAATGATACACTCACACACAAAAAAGGGAGGAAATCCGGAAAGAGAAGTAAATGGAAGTGGTTAAGGAAGAGGAAGAAGACGAAGAGGAAGAATAGGAGTAGGAGAAGAAGGAGGAGGAGGAGGAGGAGGAGGAGGAGGACACGACAAGAAAAGACTCTCTAATTTAGTATAGCTTTGTTCACAGCTTGAATGGAAATAAGGGGAAGTGACAAAAAAAAAACATAAAAAAAATATGCAGAGTTAAAAAGATAGACAGACAGACAGACAGAGACATGGAGACAAATAAATGTAACAGACGTAAACAACATCGACAGAGAGAGAGAGAGAGAGAGAGAGAGAGAGAGAGAGAGAGAGAGAGAGAGAGAGAGAGAGAGAGAGAGAGAGAGAGAGAGAGCTGTGGATTGCATGTAAAGCCAGTGAAGGGAAAATGGAGGGAAGTATAGAGAAGAACAAGAACTGAAAGAGGAAATGATGAAGAAATAGGGCAAGAGGAGGAGGAGGAGGAGGAGGAGGAGGAGGCGGATATAAACTGATCTTCTCATTATAAGAGGACAAAAACAGTAGGGAGAGAAAATCCTTAGCGTGTTTTTGTTTCTTCTAGGCAACAAGAAACTCAGGTGAATATAAACGACGACTATTTCTCCTCCTTATCTTATCTTCCGTATCACATTGTATCTTTTAAAACCTCAAACAATTTAACTACAGCCTCATTTTCCTTCCATCCTATTTTTTCCCCCTTTTTTTTCCTTCTTATTAGTGTTCATAATGTCAAGTTTTTATTTTTTCGATGAATTTTCCTCTATGAATATTTCTGGGTTTATTCTTATTATTGTTCTCTTCTCTTGTCTTCCTTTGTCTTCTTTTTTTGGTATGAATATGTTAACCTTTTGTTTTGGTTTTCTCTACGTTTCTTTTTTGGTTTTTCTCTTATTTATCTTCTTATTCCATGTCTTCTCTTTTATAAGTATTTCTGGGTTTATTCTTATTGTTGTTTCTTTCTTTGTCTTCCAATTTTTCTTCTTCTTTTGTATAGATATGTCTACGTTTTATTTATTATTTTTTTCTCCTTATGTCTTCTTATTCCATGTCTTCTCTTCTATGACTATTTCTGGGTTCGTTCATATTATTGTTCTTTTGTTCTGTCTTCCGTTTTTTCTTCTTTTGTATAAATATGTCAACGTTTTTTTTTGGTCCTTATTTGTCTTCTTATTCCATGTCTTCTCTTCTATAAGTATGTCTGGGTTCATCTATAATATTGTTCTTCTTTTGTCTTCTATTTTTCTTCTGTTTTGTACGAATGTCTACGTTTTTTTTTGTTTTGTCCTTATTTGTCTTCTTATTCCATGTCTTCTATTCTATGACTATTTCTAAGTTCATCTATATTATTATTCTTTTTCTTTTGTCTTCCGGTTTTTTTTAATATATATGTCTACGTTTCTTTTAGATTTCGTCTTATTAAATTTTTCTTATTCCATCTTCTCTTCAAATTTTCTTTCGAGACTTCAATGTTAATTAAATCTTTTTCCCCTTTTCCCAATTTTCCATCTTTAATTTATCTATACATTCATCAATTTCTAGCATTATCTCTCACATTTCGTATTATTTGACAAGTTATTTACATATCTTTCTTCTTCCTGTCTAAAATGTTTCCGATATTTCTCTATTTCACTTCAGTTTATCCAATTTTCTTTTCATTTTTTTTTCAACTTTCCTTCATTTACCGTTTTCTTTCGCCAAGCTTCCGTGTTCCCTTAATTGATCTATATATTCATCTATTTCTAGCATTGTCTTTCTCATTTCGTATTATTTGATGACGTATTTGCATATTTTTCTTCTTCCTGCCTAAAAAGTTTTCTGAAATTTCTCTCTTGTTCTACTTCAGTTTATCCATTTTTTTTTATTTCCTTTCCAGCGCTCCTTCATTTATCGTTTTCTTTCTCCAAGCTTCTGTGTTCCCCTCTGTTTTATATTCCATTTCCTGTTAAGACACCCCTCCGTATTTTCTTTTCCTATTTTTCAAGCGTTTTCTTTTCTTCTTACTTAGTTTTCTGCTTTTTCTCCTTCTCAGAACTTGAATCACTTTCTCAAATTACGGAATGTTAGAGCGACATCTTTTCAGACTTGGCTTGACAATATATGCGCTCTCTCTCTCTCTCTCTCTCTCTCTCTCTCTCTCTCTCTCTCTCTCTCTCTCTGCGTGTGTGTGTCTCTGTCTGTCTGTCTGTCTGTCTGTCTGTCTGTCTGTCTGTCTGTCTGTCTCTCTCTCTCTCTCTCTCTCTCTCTCTCTCTCTCTCTCTGCGTGTCTGTGTCTCTGTGTCTCTGTCTGTCTATCTGTCTCTCTCTCTCTCTCTCTCTCTCTCTCTCTCTCTCTCTCTCTCTCTCTCTCTCTCTCTCTCTCTCTCTCACACACACACACACACACACACACACACACACACACACACACACACACACACAAAATAAACTGCGCCATTTTGAAACACACCTTGTCCCAATAACACACTAATTCGCATACAGATATTTCCATTCCATTGCCCAAACCTATACAAACATATATAAAGATTGCAATTCTCACAAACTCACAATGTTACACCCCATAACCACTGCCACCCTATCTTCTCCCTCTCCCTCTCCCTCTCTCTCTCTCTCTGCTCTTGTACAAATACGAGGTAAATCAACTGTGATAACAACAATAGCACTGATAACAAGGCAGAAAATCAACAGGAAACTAAACCCTTTATTATCATTATGTTCTTGTTTTGTAATGATTAAAGAGAGAGAGAGAGAGAGAGAGAGAGAGAGAGAGAGAGAGAGAGAGAGAGAGAGAGAGAGAGAGAGAGAGAGAGAGAGAGAGAGAGAGAGAGAGAGAGAGAGAGAGAGAGAGAGAGAGAGATGGGTAAACACGGTCGTTCTTATTCAAATATTTGTTTTTTCAGATATACACTTTAGTCATTTTTTACCGGCACGTGACATCAGGTGTAACAGAATAATGGCCACCAGGTGAAGCAAAGATAATTGACTCAAGAATTCTAAGTC
>NC_059287.1:3101052-3103552 GCF_017591435.1 Portunus trituberculatus
TACTGGATCATTAATCTTTCGATGTTTTTATTCTTATTTTTTGTGTTTTTTTTCACTCCTCCACTCGCCAGGTAAATAAAGGTGAAGGTGTGATGTATTAGGTCTTTATATTCCACCTTTGTGTTCATATTAGCGGCCTTTTGTAGTGGTTATTAATGGTACCTGTGATATTAATGATAGCTAGAGTGGTGCTGGTCGTGTTGATATTAGTAGTAGCAGTGGTGGTGATGGTGGTGGTTGAAATTACAGTGCAGGTAGTAATGGTGGTGGTAAAATTAGTAATAGTAGTGGTCAGCATAGTCATGATGGTGGTGGTAGTAGATGAAATGTTAATGGTAGTGATACTCGTAACATTGTTGTCACTGTGGTGGTGGTAGTAGATTTTTTTTTTTTTTTACGGTAAGGCCTATAGCGCCTGTAGGCACACTTGAAGAGTGTATGGGAAGCGCTGTTCAGCTTCCGCCCATTAGTGGCGCAGGCAATTTTATTTATAGTGGTACCCATATTAGGGCCCATATCACCACCCAAGCTCATCTTGAGTGTAACCACCTAGAACCTGGGTATCATCGTGATATGTAGGTAACTTTAAACCACTCGACAAATGGCAAAGTGTTTTAAGGCTGTACGTGGTGGGATTCGAACCTACGCGTGGACGTTTGCCCGATCCCACGCTCACCACCTTATTCACTATGGATAAGGTGGTGGTAAAAATATTGTTAGTGGTAGTGATAATATTGGTGGTGGTGGTGGTGATGATGAATATGACACTGACTAAATGAATGAAAAACAAAAAGTAGACCAGTAAATAGGAATACTAAGATTTTTAAAGAGAAGATGATAAAAAAGCACATCAAAAACTTAAGATTGATAAAAATAGGAACTTCATAAAAGATAAAAGATACTTACGAAAATATAAATAAGGACGATAAAATATATAATGCAAAAACCACGAAGGCAGTTACTTAATGGCAAAATTTTAACTGTGTTCGTGTTGGAAGCAAAACATATTAATTACAACTAATCCAAATTATTCGCTTAGAAAGTAAAGAGAAAGCCACATCATTGAAAGCACTAGTTTAACATGAAACATAACAATCTATGTGATATGTGAACTTAAATCCAAGAAAGTGAAGAAAACAGGAAACTATAAGAAATACGAGGAAATAATTAGAGTTGATATAAAAACGATATAATAAAAACACAAAACAAAAGAATTAAAAATAGATACAAAACCAAACCACTAAAATGAAAAAAACCCGTAAATCAAACAATCCAAACAAAGCAACACAAAGACAAACAGAACAACATCATACAAAAAAAAAAAAAACCCTAGAAATCTCGAAAACAACTCAAAACAACAAAACAAGTCAAAACAGGACCAAACCTAACCTAACCATCCATGAAGTACAGTGGAACCATGCGCGCTTTGTATGTGGTCCGAGGGGTCTCCAAGTGCATGGGTTCGAATCCTGTCCACGGTCCGAGTATAGGTTGGGCTTCCTCACTCGGGGCAACGGTTTCCTAGCGGGTGGGCTTTGAGATAGGAGGTACCCTAAACCCCTTTAGCTCATAAATTCCCGTGAAAAGCCCACATGGTATAAAAACAATGACAAAGACAAGGAAACCAGCGCTACTATAGACCACATGCAACTACAAATGATGACGGAGAGGTGTAGTAAAGCACATCCATTCATTATTCCCTCATTAAAGTCGCTCGTAATGAGAAGAAAATGTCCTTAAGCCGTTGCCTGGTAATTAAGGACCTAATACCGAAGTGCTTCCCATTAATGATAGAGGTAATTAATTCTTAAAGTAACGAGGTAAGATTTAGCTCACCTCACGTGGTGGAAAACAGTGATGAGGAAGAGAGAGGGAGAGAGGGAAGAGGAGCAGTGGAAAGAGTGAGAGGGAGGAGAGTGGCAAGAAGTGGAGCAAGAGCAGGAGGAGGAGTAGGAGGATTAGGCGAGGGAAGATGATGAAATGCAGAACAATAAAGTAAGGAAGATGAAGACAAGAAAGGAAAAAATAACAGGAGTACAAGGAGGACAGGGAGAAGGAGAGCAAGGAGAAGGAGGGATGAAAAATGGAAAGTTGATGAGGAAGAGAAGAAAAAAAGTACAAAGCGGAGGAAACGAAGAAAAAGAAGAGGAAAACTAAAAATATAAATGATACAAATAAGGAAAAGCATGAAGAAGAATATGAGGGAGACGATGAATAAGTGCACGAGATGGAGGAGGAGGAAGAGGAGGAGGAGGAGGAGAATGGGAACGAAAAATAGAAGGAAAAAAGGAGAGGAAGAAGAGGAAAGTGAGAACATCTGAGAGAAAAAGATATATACAGCAAATCCCTTGAAACTAATCCTTGATCCTGTTGTGAGCTGAGCCGAGAGATCCAGGACAAGGCATCAGCAACGAGGGGAGAGACGCGACGTAGGTACTCTAACCACCACCACCACCACCACCACCACCACCATCAATAACATCAACTAGACAACTATTAA
>NC_059287.1:3106052-3121052 GCF_017591435.1 Portunus trituberculatus
CACTCACTTCCCTCCCTCTTTGTACCCAACTCCCACGTGCTCTCTTCCACCCACTCACTCTATCCCTCTCTCTAACCCTCACACTCTCTCTCTCTCTCTCTACATCACCACAAAATCTAATCTCTCCGGCCACGGCGCAACGTAATCTACACATCACCCGCCGCCACAACGCTATGAAAACAACAAACACGCGGCACTTCTAACACGTGCAATTTTCCAACCCTCCGATCGCATATGACTCGCATTTATATATATACTTTCCAGAGCGCCGCGAGACCGAAGCGCAAATTCATCCGTGTGTTTGTCCTCTCGTTGGTTTCCGGTGATCTTGGAGTTCTTGCCACTGTATGTTTTAAAAGGGAGTTTCCTGCGATGTTTATTTTGGTGTATCTTTCTATCCTCTTCTTGCAGCTCTGCCGGGAACCACATGGGAACACGTAAGTCTGAAGGATTGGAAGGAAACGAAAGGTAATAGATGTTATATCAAGTTCATATACGAGAGAGAGAGAGAGAGAGAGAGAGAGAGAGAGAGAGAGAGAGAGAGAGAGAGAGAGAGAGAGAGAGAGAGAGAGAGAGAGAGAGAGAGAGAGAGAGAGAGAGAGAGAGAGAGAGAGAGAGAGAGAGAGAGAGAGAGAGAGAGAGACTGTGGTGATAACATGGAAGGCCTCATAAAGGATATTGTAAGAAAATGTAAATGTTTGAAGAAAAAAGTAATAAGCAAGAGAGAGAGAGAGAGAGAGAGAGAGAGAGAGAGAGAGAGAGAGAGAGAGAGAGAGAGAGAGAGAGAGAGAGAGAGAGAGAGAGAGAGAGAGAGAGAGAGAGAGAGAGAGAGAGAGAGAGAGAGAGAGAGAGAGAGAGAGAGAGAGAGAGAGATAGCAAGCACCGTCGGACAGAAAAATAAACTAAAAGAAAGTAAAGAAGGAATACAACGACAGACAAATACACAAGGAAGACCACAGAGAGATAAGGACAAACAGAGAGACAAGCCGAGACAAAATGATGGAACGATAAAACAGAGACAAAATGACAGCGATAAAGGAGGAAGATAAGATAAACACCCGAGGAGACAGACAGACGAGACAGACAGACAGACAGATAGACAAACAGGCGAGGAGACACGGAAAAATATTAGGGCAGTTTTACATATATTATTCTTATGAGTTTTCTATTTTGGCAATGCACGTAAACAAAATTAAAAAAGGCTGGTGGCTGGAGGGTGAGAGAACCGTGGCCCTTTAAGTCTTGCTTGTGAAGGTAAACACAATTAAGCAAAGGGACTCCCCACCCACCGCACCACTGTCCCCGTCGCCTCCACTACCACGCCACCACTGCAACCACCACTGCCGCCACTGCCACTAACGCCGCCACAACAAGCCCTGATGCTCTATACTGCTATGACCTTTATCGGTTTTGTAGTACCTCTCTTGCTACCGCCTCTGCTGCTACTGCTAAGACTGATACATCACTACTACTACTACTACTACTACTACAACTACTATCGCTACTACTGGTACTACTTTCAAGGTAATGATAGTAATAATAATAACAACAAAAAGACTACGACTAATACTAATACAACTGTTGCAAAAAAAAAAAGAAAAGGCAGAAAAATAAAGAAAATATATGAGAACCAAAAAAATCTGTGTATTTTGGAAATCATTTTGAGGACGAACGGATCAGCTAAATCTCTCTCTCTCTCTCTCTCTCTCTCTCTCTCTCTCTCTCTCTCTCTGGTCTCACGGAAGCTTACATGCACGCTGCGGGCCAGACTTAAATCACTCATTGGGAGGAGAATAAAGGACCCATTGTGCTTCATGGCCAGAGGTTCCCCATGTCAGGATTGTATTAGGATTGAATTCAATATATCTTTAAGTTTTCCCTTCAATTTATCTCAAGTTCGAAATCTTTTATTTTTCTTTATGTTCTCTTGAATCAATATGCCATTGGTTTTTTTTTTTTTGTAATTTCTTGAGGATTTTATTTATTTGTCCATTGATTTGTTTTTCTTTATAGTTAAGGTAAAGTTAGTCAATCGTCTATATAAAAATAACAGAAGCTTCAGTCTTATGGGATGGAGAAATGAACACATGGAATGAATAAAGGCTTTCCTCAATAAATTAAACTCATACACATTAAAAATACAAAACTAATAATGCCTTACGGTAAATACACGGGTCATTTGACGTCCATATCAAACACACACACAAAAAAAAAAAAAAAAAAAAAATAAAATAAAATAAAACAGGCAAAGTAATTTATTGATCACCATTTTTATGCCCTCCACACACCCACCCTTCACTCACAGACACACCTAAAAGCCAAAAAAATAAAAGAGAACACCTTTCCGATGGAGGTCCTGCAGCCATCAAGGTGATTAATGAGCTCTCTCAGGTAACAACATCCGTCCTGCCGTGATTTAGAGAGCGTGGGAAAGACAGAGAGGCGAGGGAAAACAACACCGGGAAAGGATGGACAGTATTGGAAGAAACGTGGGAAGACGAAAGAAGTGCATAAAAAAGATGGAGTAGTGGAAGAAAAGTGAGGAGAAAGAAGTAAGAAAAAGATGTTGAAGAGAAGTGGAAAAAAAGTGGGAAGGAGAAAGAAGTAAGAGAAAAAGATGTTGAAGGGTTATAGAGGAGAAGTGGGAAGGAGAGAGAGAAGTGCGAGAAAAAAATGTTGGAGGGTTTAATGTGAAAAATGATACTGTTTTTATTAGTGCTTTTTTCGTATTAATTCGTGAGAAAATTCGTGGTTTTGTTCACTGTTCTTCTTGATTTTTTTTTGTCATTTTTGAAGCCATTGTGTTTTTCGTTTATACTGGATAAGGATTCCGTGTTCATATTTGTTATTTTATGTCCAGTGTTTTCCTTTTCTGTTCTATTTTTTTTTTTAATTTCTGAATCTGCGACACTTTTCCATTTGATTCTATTTTCATGTATTTGCTTAATGAAATGCTTATCTTGAATATATGTTTGGTTAATTGATTTTCCATTTTCTTCCTAATTCTCTCCTTGCACCCTTTTACTCATTTCTATCTCTTTTATTTCCCTTTTTTCCATTCCTTCCTTTTTAACTCTTTGCCTTTCTCTCTCTCTGTCTGTCTGTCTGTCTCTCTCTCTCTAACTCTCACTTTATATTCTTACTTTACTTCAGCGTCTAGCCACTTATTGATTAGCAGGAAGGAGTAAAGACTTGGCTGGTGATGGACACAGGAAAGACACTAACACAGACTATTGGACGCTTCATATGTAATAGGGATCTCTTCACATTGGGATTTCGAGGAGGATAATAATAAGAATAATACAAAAAGTGACAAAAATGATACCGAGAGAGAGAGAGAGAGAGAGAGAGAGAGAGAGAGAGAGAGAGAGAGAGAGAGAGAGAGAGAGAGAGAGAGAGAGAGAGAGAGAGAGAGAGAGAGAGAGAGAGAGAAGGAAAGTGAGTGTATGTATTCGTAGTAGCAGTTCATGATTAAAAGGCAATAAAATGTGAAGAATGACAGGTACAAATGGGAAGGATGAATGAGGCAGAGAGGAAGGAAGGGTGACTGACAATACGAAGAAAAAGTGATTGCAAGAAATGAAAAGAAAGTGACTGAGCGAGACAAATGGTAACGGATTGAATAAAAAGTTACTAAAAGATACTGGAATGGAGAAGGATGAGAGAGAGAGAGAGAGAGAGAGAGAGAGAGAGAGAGAGAGAGAGAGAGAGAGAGAGAGAGAGAGAGAGAGAGAGAGAGAGAGAGAGAGAGAGAGAGAGAGAGAGAGAGAGATTTTACTTTTTATTTCTCTTGTACCTCTTCTCTATCAGCTCCCACTTATTTGCTTTTAAACGATTAATCTTCCATCCTCAATATTTTCAGCTCTGCAACTAAATTTCTTACTTATTTTCAAAGATACGTATGTCAAAACACACACACACACACACACACACACACACACACACACACACACACACACACACACACACACACACCATCAACTCGCATCCTATTGATTCTTAAAGAATAAAATATGCGAAAAAACAACACAACTTTCAAGGCCGCTGTATCAAATTTCCTCTTTTAAATCAGAGTAGCGAAAACTAAAAAAAACTAAATAAAAAGAAAACACGCAAGGGAAAAAAAGCCCCAATGAATTTTTCTCTCTTGGTAAAAGCAAAAGCGTCGTGTACCTTCAGTGTTTGTTACCCTCGCTAAAAAAAAAAAGTTAGTTTACCAATTAAATATTTTACAGAAGAAAGCAGAAGTGTTACAAAAGTTAGCTACTGGTGTTAATTTCATTCCAGGAGCCTTGGGTGCGTGGAGGGAGGAGGAGGATAAAGAAGAAGAGGAGGAAGAAGAGGAAGAGGAGGAGAACGAGGTGATGGAGGTCAAATAGGAGGAATGAAATGATGAATGATAATTTGAACATGATCAAGAGGAAGAAGAAAAAGAAGAAAAGAAGACGAAAAAGAAGAAATAGTGGTGGTGGTGGTGGTGGTGGTAGCAGTACTAGTAATAGTAGTAGTAAAGGAGGAGGAGTAAGAAGAAGAAGAAGAAGAAGAAGAAGAAGAAGAAGAAGAAGAAGAAGAAGAAGAAGAAGAAGAAGAAGAAGAAGAAGAAGAAGAAGAAGAAGAAGAAGAAGAAGAAGAAGAAGAAGAAAGAAGAAGCGAAAAAGGAGGAGGAGGAGGAGGAGGAGGAGGAGGAGGAGGAGGAGGAGGAGGAGGAGGAGGAGGAGGAGGAGGAGGAGGAGGAGGAGGAGGAAGAAAAAGAGGAGGAGGAGACAGAACACTTAAAGAAGATCAATATTGTTTTTCTCTTTCGCCTTTATTTGAGCATATTTCATTTACAATATGTGGTTGACGACGAGAGAGAGAGAGAGAGAGAGAGAGAGAGAGAGAGAGAGAGAGAGAGAGAGAGAGAGAGAGAGAGAGAGAGAGAGAGAGAGAGAGAGAGAGAGAGAGAGAGAGAGAGAGAGAGAGAGAGAGAGAGAGAGAGAGAGAGAGAGAGAGAGAGAGAGAGAGAGAGAGAGAGAGAGAGAGTAGTGGCAGTGGAGAGCAAGTTAGTAAAAAGTGACACGGACATCCACCTAACGACTTGGAATGGGAGGAAAGCCAAGATAAATGAGGCAATACATTTCCCGCCTGAACTCTCCGTGTGACTGCAGACTTCCTCTCCGGGCAAGGTTTACAAAGGAGGGGAATTGGAGAGGTGCGAAAAAAAAAATGTGAGATTCTAATTAATGTTTCCAGCGTCTCTTCCACCTACTGCATACGTGATGAGTCTTGCCACACCCTGAGGTCACCGAGCCAAGTGTTACTCAGGTTTCTGTGTTGTGTTGTTGTTAGTGGATTAAAGGAGTGTTTGGATATTAACCCCTTCAGTACCATGCCGTGTGTTCATATACATTCTGGTTCCTATTTTACGAGTTTATACAGATTCAGAAACTTGTATTGGGATGAAAATAGTAAAGACTCTAGCCATTAATCTTCTAACTTCCATAGACCCCTTCTAATGCAATTAAAGACGTTTAATCACACCGAAAAATCAAAGTAAAAATGTGTTTCATTACGGAAGTGGTTCAGGGCAGCAGTGCAAGAGAACAAGACAAGATATATTATTCTTCATTCTTAAAACTTTTCATATTTTCTTTTTAATTCTGGTACACTGAGTAAGATATAACGTCACTACCTACGTTAATTCTGTACATTGCTCTAGTGAAATGTACATATATCCTACAAAGTGTATGTATATATTAAAAATGCCGTAAATTTCTAGGTATTTGTTAGTTTTAATTCTGGTAAATACAATGCGATGTGACTTTACTAATTACGCTAAGTTTCCAAGTATTTGTACTAACAAGCGTTCTTATCCTCTTGTGTAGGTAAAAAATATAGTTTCTAGGTATTGATTTCTCTTAATATTCTGAGTTTAAAAGAAAATGGTCTCTTTTTAGGCAAACTGTACATTTCCACACCAATACACGTTAACATTCTCTCCTCCACAAATAAAAAATAGCTTTGGTAAATAATTTTGTTCTCCCATACTTTCGTTCCCTTTCCTCAGCTCCATCAATTTGTATAGCAATATCAAACAACCTTACATGGAAACAAAATTTTTGTATGACCCCCCTTCAGTACCATGACGCATTTCCATATTCATTCTGGCTCGTATTTGGTGATTTTACTCAGCTTCAGTAACATATGTGGGGATTAAAATAGTGAAGACTCAGGCCATTATTCACTTAACTT
The DNA here is from genome assembly GCF_017591435.1 of Portunus trituberculatus. Taxonomy (NCBI): domain Eukaryota; kingdom Metazoa; phylum Arthropoda; class Malacostraca; order Decapoda; family Portunidae; genus Portunus; species Portunus trituberculatus. The sequence goes on from NC_059287.1 coordinate 3,112,284, forward strand.
CCATAGACTCTTCCTAATGTAAATAAAATTGTTAAATCATACCCAAACAAAAGGTAAAAGCGTGTCCCAGTACTGAAGGGGTTAAGGGCCTTAGAATAATTGGCAATATAACGAGGAATACGATGAACCAACACTCAGCATTAGCTCTATTGCTCCTGACGAGGCTGTGCATGATAAACTATATTATGTAATCTAAAATGACAAGCTCAGGATCATAAAGAGGAGGAGGAGGAGGAGGAGGAGGAAATGGAGGAGGAAGTGGAGGAGGAGGTGGAAAAGGAAGCAATATGATAATGATGATGATTGTGGTGATGAAAATAATGAAGATAATGGTGGGTAGGAGGAGGAGGAGGAAGAGGAACAGGAAAAGGAGAAGAATAAGAAAAAGGAAAGAGGAAGTAGAAGAGAAGCAGAAGGAGAAAGAGTGAGAGGAAGAGAAAAAAAAGATTGAGAAAGGAGAAAGAATAAGAAAAAAAGAGAAATAGGAAAAGGAAGAGGAGAAAAAAATCAAAGCAGGAGGAGGAGGAATGAGAAAAAAAAGAAAAATAGGAAAAGGAAGAGAAGGAGAAGAGGAAGGAAGCATCGAAGATGATTTAGGAGAGAGCAGCACATGAAGGTAGGAAGGTTCGCGTCGGCTCTTCGTCATCGTTACGTACGGCAGCTAAGCACAGGCCAGAAGTAATTACGTGGAGCCCTAATGAGCGGGGAAATTATGCTTACGAGTCCCGCGAGGTGAATGTGATCGGCCGCCAGATGAGATGAGCGTCTATGCCAATATTTTCTTTTCGTCCACTCGTTTCGTTCCACTGATGCGCAAAAGTGACGCTAATTATGGCTAGTGAGGTAATCATGCAGGTGTGTTTCCCGCGAGACTTTTCCATCGGCAAGATTTCCCTCCGTAATCTTTCTCCAATGTAAGTGTGGTTAGGTTAGGATATGTTGCTCAGAAGGGATTTATCATGTGTACATCTTTTCAGCAATGTTCGTGGTATATGTTTACTTGGGTGGAAGTTAAAGAGAAACGGTATCTAATTAATACTCTTGGCAATATTAACATTATTCTTTCATGTTTCTATCTGTGTTAGAACTTTGTATAGAGACACAGCAAAGAAAGAAGTGGGAAAACATATGCCAATTTTGTCTTTTACTGTTAAGAAATACTGACGAAAGAATAGTATGAAAATAACATCTAAAAGGTATGTTAACTCCTTCAATATTAGGACACATTTTTACCTTGAGATTTGTGTAAGATTAAATAATTCTGCATAAAATCACCAAATAGTATGCAGAATGAATATGGAAATGCGTCATGGTACTGAAGGGGTCTAGCAGTGAAAGGGTTAGAATATGTAAACTGCAATTTACGAGAGAGATGGATATGTGTATATGACGCCACGACGCCTACATACCGCCAGATTAGTGTAAAGAAACAGTATAAATATTCCTGTTCCAATTTGGTAAATGAAAACACACACACACACACACACACACACACACACACACACACACACACACACACACACACACACACACACACACAAACTCAGACGTATATCACGCGGAGAAAGCGCTTTTTATGCAAAGACACGAAATAAAAACAAACACTTCTAGCATCTGAAAAAAACACGTTGCTATCTATCAATATATCATCCTGCCTGTCTGTTATCCAATCTGTGCATCTATCCAGCTAGCAAGACCATAAAACTCCCAGCAATCTGTCTAGCAATAAATCGGTGTAGATATATTTTAAACCAGCAATTCAGCCACTAGGCACACCACACTCTACGGGAAAAGCAACACACATTTCACTATCGCACGGTCACTGGTTGAAGAGCAGGAGGACCGTATGGCAAGGATGAAGTGACTCTTATCTCACCTCACTACTTCTCCACACCTCCCCTCCTCGCCGCTATCAGGACACCCATCCCAGGCACTCACCTCACTCCGTTCCCGCCATAAAGTCTTCGTAAAGCTGCTCCGGATTATCTTAACTCCTCCAACACATGGGGGACTTGGCTGCTTCCACAAGGACACAGTAACCCCTTCGTACTTCACTGATGCGTGTTGTAAGGCCTCCTAGTGATCTTTCATGTTTCACCTCTCCTGTGAAGTGAAGGTGAAAGGAAACATGTAAGGACATCAACAATTTTGGTATTTTTTGAAGTTGCTACAGTAAAATCACTGGATAGATTGCTTTGTTTACGTGTCTCAGGGGCCTCACGTGTCACTTCTCTCGTGGATCAAAGGTTGAAGGACAAGTGTAAGAATAAATGGAATTTCTAATTCACTTAATTCAGTACCTTTAAAGATTTTAAGTTTTTTTTCTTTTCGCGTGGGTGTCAAGGTGCCTCGTGCTTGTTTGTTCCCCTCTAACACGTTTCCTTCTAACACGTGTCACGTATAAAAGGAAAAATACACTAGACGAAAGGAAATCCAACGCCGTGAGATACGAGACTTTTTAAGACTCCACACTTGAGCTATCTGAGAAACTCGAGGACGAAAATGTTTCAATGTATGTCATAAAAGTCCGGACATGTGTCATGCTTGAGCCAGGATTGTAAAGGCTTCTAGGTATCATGAATTGAGTGAAGTCCTTCAAAAAGACACCTGCACCCATTCAGCCTCGCTACATCACTTTAACCTAAGCCAAGATTAACTTTCGAAATATAAACTTTCTTTAAGCTAACCAAAACGAACGTAACAAAAGCTGACCTAATGTAATCTCACGAAAATAAAAGATGAGAGACATTTGGCAGCACTATTTTGTTTGACAAAACCTACGTAATTGTAACCAATCTGTATGTAACAAAGGCTACTCTAATGTGACCTAATAAAAAAAAACTAGCATGATGTGATAGGGAGGCAATGGCGTAGTGAATAAGGTGGTAAACGGGGGATCGGGCAGACGTCCAAAGTAGGTTCCAATCTCACCACGTACAGCCTTAAAACAACTTTGCCATTTGTGGAGTGGTTTAAAGTTACCTACATGTCACCATGATACACAGGTTCTAGGTGGTTACACCAAAGATGTGCTTGGTGGTGACATGGGCCCTAATATGGATACCACTATAAATAAAATTACCTGCGCTACTAATCGGTGGAAGCTGAATAGCGCTTCCTATACATATTCTTTAAGTATACCTACAGGCGCTGTAGGCCATAACACACACACACACACACACACACACAAAAAAAAAAAAAAAAAAAAAGACAAACCTTTCTTACCTGCCTTATATTTCGTTACCAAACCTGACGTAACCTATTTTAACGTAACTTTTTTTTTCATTACCAAACCTAACGTAAAGCAACATACAATATAGCACTACCTTATTTATCTCATATTGTACACTTATCAATACCTAACGGCACGTCACATTTCATTATTTTACTGAACATCGTATACATGTAACCCATCATAACCTCAAGTAACCTGTCATAGCATAACATAACATGAGATAGGATTAAGTTTTGATGTGGTGTATTATAAAAAAAAAAACAATCAGATGAACTTGAACGGAATAGTATAGCAGAGGGAAGCAAATCTGAAGAAATATTAACAAAGGGAAGTGTTCTTTGGAGAATTATTATATAGCAATTGAAATGAGGGTGGGGGAGACAGAGGGTGCAGGATTGCAATATAGGAGAAAAAAAAATATTGGGCATGAAATATATAGCAAAACGAAAAAAAAATATATAGCAAAAAAATATAAAATAAGGAAAAAAGTATCACTAACAAAGGAAAATACAACACTGGGAAACAAATAATTGGGATAGAAGACTTACCATAGAGGAAATGGAAACAACATTGAGCAAGAAATATACAAAAGAAATAACACAATGGAGATAAATCATATAGAAAATAGATAACTTCTTTCCCTTTTAGATATATAAGATCAACACATACATTGATAAACTAACCTTAACAATACATGTCCAACGCACCACTGATAGACTAGGCAAAGCTGAGTAATTTATAGTGCAAGTGGCGACGTCCATTCATCATTAGACTCAATTATGCAAGAGTAATCGTTCAAACGTTCTCCCTCCATGAAATACTGACCACAAGATGAAAGAATGAGAAATAAAAGCGTAATCCATCATAGGGAAAGTCATTTTTTTATATTCCAGAATCAAACTCATCTGCTGAGTGACGGCGCTCCATTTTCCTTGCAACATAAAAACCTTCTCACGTGGGCCAAAAAAAAAAAAAAAAACTAAGTCATAAAATATTAAAGCGGCGAAAGAAGAGAGGATTCGGAATGGGAATAAAGCAGAGAATAAAAAAAAATGGAAATAAAAGTAAAAGGAGTTAGAGGAGAAAAGGAAAAGAGGGAAGATAGATATGCAGATAGGAGCGGAAGATGTTAATGGAAGTAAGAAAGAGAAGGGAAGGAATGGAAAAGAAGTAGAGGAAGAGGAAGAGAAAGGAAGGGGAGGAAGGGAAAATGGAAAAGGTAAAAAGAAATTAAAGAGTACGAAAGGCAAGGACGGTATAAAGATAGAACCAGAAAATAGTAATGGAAGTAAGAAAGAGAAGGGAAGGAATGGAAAAGGAGAAAAAAAGAGGAAGAGAAAGGATAGGGAAGGAAGGGAAAATTAATAAAAGTAAAGAGTTAGGGGACGAAGAGTAGGAAAGGCAAGGGAGGTATATAGATAGGACCAGAAGATGTTAATGGAAGGAAGGATGAGAAGGGAAGGAATGAAAAAGAAGTAAAGGAAGAGGAAGAGCAAGGAGAGAGAAGGAAGAGAGGATACATTTATAGAAAGATAATGTAAAGATAGAGAAAGATATCAAAAGACAAGAAACAAGGATGAAAATAAAAGGAAAGATAAGAGAATGGATAAAAAGACAAGGAAAGGGAAGTGAAGTGGAAGGAAGAGGAGGAAAGAGAAAGAAAAAAAAACATAGGAACTTAGCGGAGAGAAGGATATGAAAGAATGGAAAGGAGAATATAGAAAAAAAGAAAAATCACGAAGAAAAATACTAAGACTGGGAAGAAAGGGGAGAGAAAATGAAAATGAATGGAATAAAATGTAAAAAAAAAAAAAAAAAAAAGAGCAACGACGAAAGAATCTGAAAGTGGAGGAAAGCGATAAGAATCATTGAGAAAAACGATCAAGGAGGGAAAGAAGGGATGAAATAAAGAAGAAACACAAGAAGGTGAGAGAAAGATGAAGTGAGATAACGATTAATAATATGAGAGAACATATGGTTGGGGAAAGGCACGGACAGGCAGCGAATGGAGGGGAAAGTGAGAGGGAAAGAGAAAGAGAGAGAGAGAGAGAGAGATGAAGAGGTAAATGTGCGATAAACGTAACGTATCAGAAAATGTCAACTTTATCATAACTTTTAAATCAAGTCTCGAAAAACATCTCGACACTTTAAAAGGATTCAAATCGCTTTTACCCTTCCAGAAACTTTTCCATTAAAGGACAAAAATAACAATGAAAAATAAATGGAGTTATTATAAAAAGAGGTGAACAATCAATCTAGGAAAATAAATATAAGCAGGAAAAATACATAGAGAAAAAAACCTTAGGAGAATATACTTACTAATTGTGCATTCTCTTCCTTACCGCTCGATTCACCAACACAATTAGTACACGAGGAAAAGAAACAAGTATTTTTTTTCTGTTAGAACTTGACAAGGGTACCAAAACATAAAAGAAAAGGCCCACTTAACTGCCAGTCCCCTTACAGGTCAATGGAGTGAGCCGAAAGAAAGGGACAAATGGCGTAAAAGTGTTAATTTGTATTTGTACTATTTATACCTCCATCAAAATTTTACACTTTCTACTTGTCTTCGATGTTATTGATGCCAAAAACTCAAATATAGAAAAAAAAATGGAAAAAAGACCTCAGAAGAAAATACTCTAAAAAGGGAAAGGAAATGAATAAGAAGTGGAAATGGCAAAGTAATAAAGACCAGAATATTATAAAGAAAGAAATGTGATTGAAATAATATAAAAAGTAATGAAAAAGGTACAAGAAAATAAGGGAAAGCAAATATAAGAAAAAGAAACCTAGAAAATCAGGACATGAATAAAGGAAAATAAAAAAAGAAGGAAGGTGAGAAAATAAAACAAAAAGGAGGTAAAACAAGGAAAAATATAAACAGGAAATATAAATACCAAAATAACACATACAACATGAAAAGAAAAAAAACGGAAAGGGAAGATAAAAAGAAAAAGAAAAAAGAAAAACAGAAAAAACAGAAGAAAATAAGAAAACGACAAAGAAAAAATGAAAATGAAAACTGAAACAAATGATAAAAGAAAACGCAAGAAAAGCAAATTAAATAAAAAAGATTTAAAAAAATAAAAAACACATAAAATAGGAAAAAGTTAAAAGAATTTGAGGAGGAGGAGTAGGAGGAGGAGGAAGAGGAGGAGGAGGAGGAGGAGGAGGAAGAAGAAATAAAAGGACAAAAAACACGAACACACAAGAAACATAAAAAAAAGAAAACAGCATCACATAAAAGCAAAAAAGAAGAAAAATATATTAAAAGTGAGAAAGAAACGAGAAAAAAAAACGAATACAATAAAACGCAAAAAAAAAAAAACAACAGAAACCGCAAAAAAAGAAAAGAAAAAACAACAGCAAAAAATCAGTCTCCCTTCAGGACGCAATAAGAGGAATGAGAAAAGCAGCCAAACACGCCCACAGTGCCAGGGCGTGCCGGGGAGTGCCTGGAGGTACCACAAAGCCACAGTAAAGGGAGCCAAAGCGAGGCACTCTTCATTTCTAGCAGTCCTTCTCTAAACAATCCCTGAGTCCTTTCTGCAGTCTTCCTCAGGCTCTTGTCCCAAGCCTAGGGACCTTATAAACCCTGCTACCTAGGAGGAGGAGGAGGAGGAGGAGGAGGAGGAGGAGGACGAGGAGGAGGGAGAGGAGGAGGAGGAGGAGGAGGAGGAGGAGGAGGAGGAGGAGGAGGAGGAGGAGGAGGAGGAGGAGGAGGAGGAGGAGGAGGAGGAGGAGGAGGAGGAGGAGGAGGAGGAGGAGGAGGAGGAGGAGGAGGAGGAGGAGGAGGAGGAGGAGGAGGAGGAGGAGGAGGAGGAGGAGGAGGAAGGAGAGGATGGGAGAGGAGGAGGAGGAGGAGGAGGAGGAGGAGGAGGAGAAGGGGGAGGAGGAGGAGGAGAAGGAAAAGGAGGAGGAGGATGAGGAGGAGGAAAATAAAATAGGGAGAAGAAAATGATGATAGGAAAAAGGAAAAGAGGTAGAAAAAAAGAGGACAGGAAGGGGAAAAGGAGGAGGAGGAGGAGGAGGAGGAGGAGGAGGAGGAGGAGGAGGAGGAGGAGGAGGAGGAGGAGGAGGAGGAGGAGGAGGAGGAGGAGGAGGAGGAGGAGGAGGAGGAGGAGGAGGAGGAGGAGGAGGAGGAGGAGGACGAATACAAAGGAATACAAAGGAGGGACAAACAGCAACAGGCTTATTGGCCCTTACCAGGCTGTTTGTGGTCTACTCAAACTAAAGTAATGCTAGGGAAAAAGGACAGGAAAAGCGAAGGCTCCTCCCAACCCACCACTCCCTCCATCTACAGGCTAGCAGGAAATAAGGAAAAAGCCACACAACATGGAAAAATTGTATGGACATTCTGATGAGGAACGAGAAAAGAGTTATGTGTCACTATCACTACAAGTAAAAATGGCGGTAAAGAGTCGAGTACCACGCCAGACACTGCCAGTCAACTCCCCCACATTAGAAATCTACTTCTATATAAGCAAACGTTTAGGACATTGAATAATATCAGAGCTCTGGATTACTGTCGAGATACTTGTCCAGTCTGTTCTTCAAGGCTGACCTATTCTTGAAGGCTGGGAAGGAAGAGGAGGAGGAGGAGGAGGAGGAGGAGGAGGAGGAGGAGGAGGAGGAGGAGGAGGAGGAGGAGGAGGAAAAGGAAAAGGAGGAGGATAAAAGCTTTGCAGAAAAAAAAATAAAGGTGACCACAGGAATATAAAGTAAAGGAAAATAAAATAAAAGACAGAAACAAAAGTAAAAAAAAAGAATCAGGAGAGAGAGAGAGAGAGAGAGAGAGAGAGAGAGAGAGAGAGAGAGAGAGAGAGAGAGAGAGAGAGAGAGAGAGAGAGAGAGAGAGAGAGAGAGAGAGAGAGAGAGAGAGAGAGAAAAGGAGAAGGAGGAGGAGGAGGAGGAGGAGGAGGAGGAGGAGGAGGAGGAGGAGGAGGAGGAGGAGGAGGAGGAGGAGGAGGAGGAGGAGGAGGAGGAGGAGGAGGAAGAGCAGGAAGAGGAGCAGGAGGAGGAAGAAGAAGATAAAAAGAACTCGGCTGGATGGAGATGAGAAGCAAGAGATCTGAGAAGAATATAAACGAAGAATTAGGAAGAGTGGGACAAAAAAAAAAAAATGAATGATACGAAAGAAGGAAAAGAGACTGAGACAAATAATACGAATGATAAATAGAAGAATAAGAAAGAATAAGAAAAGAGAAGAAAAACAGAACACGAGATAACAATAGATGTGGAAAAAAGGCAACAGATAGAGAAGAGAGGAAGAGAAAACACTCAAAATACACAACACAGGAGATAAAAAGACAAAGAATAACAAATAAAAAAGGAGAAAAAATCTGTTAAAACAATGAAAACCGGAAATAGTAAGAGAAGAATGAAGTAAAGAAGTAAACACGAGACAAGCAAGGAGTAAATAAAGTAGGACACAACTGGAAGGACAGGAGAAAAAAAAAGGCGAAGAAACGAACACACAAACAAACAAAAAAAAAAAAAAAAAAAAAGAAACAGGAAGAAGACACTGGAGAAGA
>NC_059287.1:3123552-3163552 GCF_017591435.1 Portunus trituberculatus
TTTTGTGAGGTGTATTTTTCTGTAAAACCTTTGCTCTTTTCCTCGTAACATTTATTGCCAGCGATATTATCTTCACTAGGCCTTTAAGCACATCTCTCCCTCTCTCTCTCTCTCTCGTTCCTTCTCCTCTCACACATTTATATTCAATGCAGTTCGTTTTAAGCTCACATTTTTCATCACATTTTCAAGACAGACTTCCTCCTCCTTTAAAACCTTCGCCCAACTTTCATAACTCGGTATTATTCTTACTTTGTCTTATAGTCTTTGGTGTTCAATTTCTTCTTCCTCTTTCTCCGCTTTCTGTTTCCATTTTTCCGTCTGTTCTATTTCATTTTCCTTTCCTTCCTCCCTTCATTTTATTTTCTAGATTTCTTTCCTTTTGCCTCTCTTTCACTTTATTCTTATTTGTTTACTTTTTCATTTTATTCTTTTATGTATCTTGTTATCCCATTTACGTTCTCACTCCTTTGTTTCCTTCTCTTGCTGTTCTCTCTCTCTCTCTCTCTCTCTCTCTCTCTCTCTCTCTCTCTCTCTCTCTCTCTCTCTCTCTCTCTCTCTCTCTCTCTTCTTTTGGCTCCTTTCCCTTTTATTTTATCTCTTCACTTTTCTTATTTTATTTTTTTCAGTTTATCTTGTCAAAAAACTTCTCTTCTTACTCGTCTATTCCTTTCTCTCACTTTTCCTCATCCTTTTGTTCCTTCCTCGTATCTTCTTCACTGGTTTTTGAAAAGGTTATTTGCATTCCTGGGTTTTTCTTCCATCTATTGTTGCATCTTTTACTGCCAGATAAGAGTGGGAAAGGCAGGCGAGGGGATGACTAAGGAACGTATTGAGGCAGGTTAGTTTGCCTTATTACTCGATCATTCCACATTCACTTAACCAATTAGATTCCCGGCATCCCCCTTTGATACTCGGATGTGGAGGAGTAATTGAAGAGGAACAAACAAGAGTGTGGTGTGTGGTGTTGACTGGTGACACACTATTCCCTTCCTGCTTCTTTGTACCTCGCCACTTCTACTCCTAATTCGTGTCTTTTTTTTATGTAGGAGGGAAACCAAAGGAGGGTAATACAGTTTGCAAGACAAATATAGCCCACAGAATTGCCAGTCCTCAGAGGCAACACTAGTAATGAGAAAATAAAGGGAGCAAAGTTATCATATGTATTTAGTCTTTTTATGGCGTTTGGGTTTTCTTTTACCTTGTGACTCTTGATTGTACTCTTACAGTTTCACCTCATTAGGACAGATTTCAAAGGCTACAAAGATGATCAACTGTCTGTTCCCTATATAGAACGCAAAATCCTTAAGCTAATCCATGGAAACACTCTTGAACACACTGCTTTATAACGAGACACAGTGAATGTACAATGAATCAGGTGAATCAATGAGGAGGCTTAGACGAGTGTTCTGTGTATTAGTCTAGTGTACATTATATACTTTATGTGTTTTATGAAGATTGTTTAACTTTTCGAACGCATCATATATTTATTTTCTAGAAAGTTTGCTTTATCTGGTTATTGTAGTAATGATTATAGCACGCATAGTTTTAAAAGTGGTTCAAATTCACATGCATTTTCTTTGATTCTCTCTCTCTAGGTTTTCTTTAGTTTATATAGAAAGAGTTATGTTATGATTGACTAAACACTCACATACACATTTTTGTTTCCTAATAATAGGTATAGCTGTAGTAGTTTGTGTGGTTTGCAATTGAGTATCCTTCATTTATATAAAAAAGGTTAGACATTGGTGTGAAAATTACATATGCAAATTTGATTTAATATTTGTAAATGTATTCCTTCGTGATTCCTTGAAGAGAGTGGTTTGTTTGAGTATTTCCTGATATCCATGCACACTATCACCAAGAGCCAAGATGTGCGGGTCAAATTCACATTAATACCATATCCTCTTATAATGAGGTGTGTGCGTCATAGATGCACTGCGCGCGTCGCTCCTGTCACGTCATTAATCATCCTTATCAACACATACGAAACAGACGTGAAATTCCTTTAAATGTTCCAATCTCTATTTAGCCATTTAGCTTATCTATCTCTCTCTCTCTCTCTCTCTCTCTCTCTCTCTCTCTCTCTCTCTCTCTCTCTCTCTCTCTCTCTCTCTCATCTGGTCAATACCTACAAAACGTTCGAGGCATTTTACTGTTTATTTCAGTACTGTGGGTGGGACGGCCCTTCACCTTTACCTGTAGGTAAGGTGACGCAAGCACACCCACGCACGCACGCACACACACACACACACACACACACACACACACACACACACACACACACTACTTGAACACATGAATATTTGAGCTCCTTTATCTCTCTCTCTCTCTCTCTCTCTCTCTCTCTCTCTCTCTCTCTCTCTCTCTCTCTCTCTCTCTCTCTCTCTCTCTCTCAGACTATTACGCTACATAATTGCCTTGTACATACTGAATATGAATTAAATGCAAATCTTATAAACATTGATAGTTATGCAAATGATATTTCCTTTAATAGATCACAATAAGGAAAATACCATCACGGATGTTTATGTGTGCTTAGCTGGCACTGTTTGAAGTGAGAGCTTAGCAAGACTTCTATATTACTAACAGGAGAAACACTCTTAACCCGGCTAATAATCTCTGTGGCCTATATAGTCGTAGTGAGAGGGCAGCGTCTTTCTAAATTCAATCCTTGTATTATTCTTAGAGAAAACGCAATATCAACACTTTACCTATTCTTGCAGTAGGTGTTCTGGTGAAGTAGGGAGTTGGTGTGTACGTAACTGCGTTGGGTCAAGAATGTGTATCGCGTCAACCTTGCTCATTTTCCTTATGTAAGTTCATTCTAATCTGCATACGAACCGCAATCATAGGTACCGTCACCAGTCATCTCTCGGCTGCATGTAAACTCATTTACCTGTAAACACACCATCCGTTCCGCTGTGTCTCATTTATTTTCATGTAAAAGAAAATACTGAGGGAAAAAAAAGAACACTAAAAAAACTAAACAAAACACTGAGGCACACTTTTCTATATTCTTTAGTCCTTTCACTGTTATTTCGTATTTCTTTCCTTAATCACTAATCCCTCTGAGACACCGTTACCTGTTGATTTGTTCTATAACCACCTGATATCGTTACACTGGCTACAAGTACTGAGATATATTTTTAACACGAATTTTGGGTATGTTTAGATGATTTTATTAACATTTGGAAGGGTCTATGGAGGTCAGAAGATTAAAGGCCACAGTCTTCACAATCTTAATCCCGCATATGATTTTCTGAAGTTGTATAAAATCGTCAAATAGTAACCAGAATGAATATGAAAACGCGTCTCTTTCTTCTTTTTTTTTATATGAATTTATAGATATATTACAAACTGTTCTTTGTTTCGTGTCGCAGTGGAAGGATTAATACATATATGGTGGAAGGTGCCAGCTTACTTTTCCTTTTAGCTACTGCTATAATTGCTGGATGGCGAAGGTGATATCACATATGGATGAGTCACGCAAGAGAACTATTATGATCTAGGCAGAGTGAGAGAAAAAGGGAGCGAGGGTCAGACAAATGAATTCTGATGGTGACCTGCTAATAACTGCAGCCTTACAATTGGTAGACATTTTCTGATAATTGCTTGGAACACCTTTCATAGCCAAAGAAGACAAAAATAACTTCCTCTTCTTGTCTTTTTCTTAATCATACAAACATTTCCTTCCAGTGCTGTGAATGTCAACAAAGAAGCACAGCAGGTGAACAAGTGAGCGGGTGCTGTGGCGGCGCCAGATGAGTTGGAAATAAATGCATCAACACACCTGACATTTTATTCTAAAGTCAATCAGTGATATTGAGTAATTTTTTAACTTCAGTCAACACTATGAAAAAACAAACAAGGCGATAAAATAACGGCGTGATTCTCAATGTATTGGATGTCTGTTTAAAACGAACTGGCCAATTAGTGAAATGAATCCCAATTTGCAATATGAACACGTGAAAGGCATTAGCTAATTCATTTCACAAATAAATAGCAAATAAATAACAGCATGCCATTAAAATTATGCTCTCAATATAAAAGATTAGAGCACACAACACGTGCCTGGTTTTATATAAGGTGAATAGAGCTTTAAGACTCTTCAAAATAACTCAATAATTCCTCGACACGCTCAGGAAACTCGATCGCTTCCTACTAAGGTTCTTCTGACATCCGACTCTGACACAAGACACTCAAGGTAATACAAAGGAATTCAAGTATAACGTAAGAAGGCGTGAAATAAACGTTAACACCTTGAAGTTATAAGTCAAAAGGTATCAGTGTGCGGGAAGAGAGGTACATTGAAAGATATATATATATATATATATGTATATATATATATATATGAAAAAATACTTAAAAATGGAGAGAGTGAGGAATACAATAAGAAGATAAGATAAAAACAAAGGGAAATTAAAAATGAATAAAAGTAGTGTGTAATGTAAATGCGAACATATAAATACTTGAATAAAAAACCATGAAATACATTGATAAACTTTCTTTAACACTCAGAGATTAGATACGGACAAGAAGCGATAAAATAAGAAAAAATGAAAAAGATACGATGATAATGAAAAAAAATATATAAATAGCGATGAAAGATAAACTAAAATCAAAACTGGACTAATAAAAAAAAGCAAGACAACATTCACGATTTCAAAATATAAAGGAAAGAAGAAAGAGATAAACAAAAAATAGAGAGGAAAGAAATAAAGAAAAAAAACAGCAATATTTGTCATAAAATACCAATAAATATAAGAACCGGATTAAATAATGAAAAAAAAAAAATACAAATTGCACGAAAAAAGAAAACACGATGCAAAGAAACTGAACGTATTGAGAATTCAAAGAGAGAAAACAATTGAGGTTTAAAAGAAGATAAAAGACGTATTGGACAAAATGATAAGAGGAAAAATAGATTAAGGAAAAGGTAAAAGAAGTTGAAGAAATAGACAAAGAGGTGAAAGATGAAAAGGAGGAGGAGGAGGAGGAGGAGGAGGAGGAGGAGGAGGAGGAGGAGGAGGAGGAGGAGGAGGAGGAGGAGGAGGAGGAGGAGGAGGAGGAGAAGGAGGAGGAGGAGGAGAAAGAGGAGGAGAAGGAGAAGAAGGAGAAGGAGAAGGAGGAGGAAGAGGAGAAAGAAAATGAGAAGGAAAAAGAGGGGGAGGAAGAGGAGGAGAAGGAAAAATAAGAAAAAAAGGAAAAGGAATGTAAGGTAAGACACAAATATAGTGTACCACCACTATATATTCTGTGAGTTAGAGACAAAGAGACGGAAAGAGAAAAGAAGAGAGATTCACGCAGCAAGGAGAAACTTTCATGAAATGTGATAAGAAAGGTTGAAAGGGTAATACATTAGTCTAATGCTAATACTGAAAAAAGAAAAGTCCTTATTCTGTCCAACTCTCTAACGGCAATAGTTAAACAGTACTCTCAGTCATTCATACTTTTCACTGGTAAACTCCTTCCCTGCATCTGTATTTCCGACTTCCTACGACTTGTCTTCTTTTAAGAGGGAGGTATCAAGGCATTTACTCCCTAATTTTGGCTGACGCTTTTTTTTGTAGAGAACCAGCTCTCAAGTGGGTCTTTTTTTTTTATCTTTTTTTTTTTTTTTAACTTGGCTGTCCCTCTTTCCTACATAAAAAAAAGATGAGGGATTGCCTTTAACTGTTTGTAGAATATATACTTAAATATCTCCAATGTGTGAATTTCTACGATTAATCATCCCTATAGTTTAACCCCTTGGGTACCGTGACGCATTTTCTTATTCATTCTGCTTACTATTTGGTGATTTTATACAGCTTCACAAACTTATGTGGGGATTAGAATAGTGAGGACTGTGGCCATTAAACTTCTGACATCCTTTTACCTTTCTTAATGCAAATAAAATTGTCTAATCACAGACTTAATTCATGGTAGAAATGTGTCTCAGTGCTGAAGGAAATTAGTTACCATTATGTGAAAACTGGCTGCTGCACACAACACTGGACATTCTAGTCTACCCTATCCTTCGAGACTAAACGTTACATACTCAACTTAACCCCTTCAGTACTGGGACATAATTTTATCTTGAGATTTGTGTACGATTAGACCATTTCATTGACATTAGGAAGGGTCTATGGAGGTCAAAAGGATTAATGACCACACTCTTCACTGTCTTAATCCCCCATATAAGTTTCAGAAGCTGTACAAAATCACCAAATAGTAAGTAAAATTAATATGGAAACGCGTCATGGTACTCAAGGGGTTAAATTTCCCTAAAAACAGTGAACTTCCTAGACGTTTTGTTTTTTTGTTCTGAAACTCCAAATTTCCTTACGAAGAGGAGGAGGAGGAGGAGGAGGAGGAGGAGGAGGAGGAGGAGGAGGAGGAGGAGGAGGAGGAGGAGGAGGAGGAGGAGGAGGAGGAGGAGGAGGATAGGAGGAGGAGGAGGAGGAGGAGGAGAAGGAGGAAGAGTAAAAGGAGGAGGAGGAGGACGACGAGGAGGAGGAGAAGGAGAAGAAGGAGAAGGAGAAGGAAAAGGAAGAGAAAAAAAAGGAAAAGAGAGAGAAGAAAAAGGAAAAAAGGAAAAAGAGAAAAAAATAAGGAAAAGGAAAAAGAGAAAAAGCAGGACAAAGAAGAGGAGGAAACAACAATAATCACTACTACTACAAATACTGCTGCTGCTGCTGCTACTACTACTACTACTACTACTACTACTACTACTACTACTACTACTACTGCTATTACTACTACTACAAGTATAACTACTACTACTACTACTACTACTACTACTACTATTGCTAATACTACTACTGTTACTGCTACTACTATTACTACTACTACTACCACTAATATTACCACTACTACTACTACTACTACTACTACTACTACTACTACTACTACTATTACTACTACTACTACTACTACTAATGCTAATACATCCAATTAAAAACTTCGATGAAAGACGCCTTGATGAACTGATTAATGAAAAACTCGGTGACCTGAAATGAACATGAAAGTGACATTAAGAATAGTAAAGAAAAAAATCTCTCTCTCTCTCTCTTTGATTGGGTTGGAATGAAGAATTATGAGACAAGGGACAATTCAGTAACAAGCAGTGAATGGCAGTTCGTTGCCCATCAGAGAGAGAGAGAGAGAGAGAGAGAGAGAGAGAGAGAGAGAGAGAGAGAGAGAGAGAGAGAGAGAGAGAGAGAGAGAGAGAGAGAGAGAGAGAGAGAGAGAGAGAGAGAGAGAGAGAGAGAGAGAGAGAGAGAGAGAGAGAGAGAGAGAGAGAGAGTAAATTGTTATCACTAGTTGTCTTCTTTCATGATTACGTTACGATTGTGATTTACAGCAACAACAGCAACACCATTCCTACTACTACTAGTACTACTAGTACTACTACTACCACTAGTACTACTACCACCATTAGTACTACTACTACCGCTACTATCACTACTACTACTACTACTACTACTACTACTACTACTACTACTACTACCATCACCACTACTACTGTTACTACTATTATTACTACTACTACTACTACTACTGTTACTACTACTATTAATGACACCTTTAACTAACGCCAATTTGAATAGCATGACAGGAATGACAAACGCATTACCAAGGCCACACACACACACACACACACACACACACACACACACACACACACACACACACACACACACACACACACACACGATGTTTCAATGTCAAGCTAAACGCATAAATAAACACGCCATATCACGCTACAATGCACTCTTAATTAACACACTCCTAAACCTGTCCTTGTTAACCTGTTCTCTCTCTCTCTCTCTCTCTCTCTCTCTCTCTCTCACACACACACACACACACACACACACACACACACACACACACACACACACACACAGTTCGTGATAAAAAGAAATGTATCCTGCATCAGATACATACATTACACTTATGTTAGAGCTACACAAACTACAAAAAAGACAACTTGTGTAGCTGCAATATCGCTTCTTCCTGTATTCCCTCTTTGAATTATTCCTCGTACACATTTCGTTTATATATCTATCACACCATTTGCATTCCGTAAGATTTGAGTCATGATTTATGTTCCGTGCATTAGTGGTGTGTGTGAAATAAATAACTGGAAAGGATTTTAGAGCAGACCCATAAAAAAAAAACACAAAAACATGAAAAAGTATAATAAAATTCCCTTGATATTTATATTTAGAAAGAGGGAGTAGAAGATGAAGAGGAAGAAAACTGTAGGAGGAGGAAGGAAGGGTGGAGTAGGAGAAGGAGAGAAAAGGAATACAAAGGAATACAAAGGAAGGTGAAATATCATACCTAGAAATCATTACTGAGCTGTTTATGTAACTATTCTATACTCTTAGTGTGGGAGACAGAAGAGGAGGAGGAGGAGGAGGAGGAGGAGGAGGAGGAGGAGGAGGCCTAATGGGAAAGATGTGGAAGGTCATGAGAGGTTTCCTGTTTCTCTTATAGTTCCAGCATAAAGGGTTTCAGGAGCAGGGTTTGAAATGTATTACGCATTATAATAGTAATCTCTCTCTCTCTCTCTCTCTCTCTCTGAATTGCTACAAACCATTTCAATTTCCTTTTTCTTCCATTTTTTTGGGCTTACTCTCCTAAAAACATTTCTTTGCTTTCCAGTTACTTAGTTTCTCATTTATTTACTTTAATTTCAACATTTTCACTCTTTCCTCGCTTTCTTCCCACAAAACATTCTCTCCGTCTCGTTTTCCACCTGTATTTCCACTTTCGTTTCTTTTTCGTTTCCTTCCTCCATTACTTCTTGTTTTCTCGTTTCTTCTTATTTTTCAAGTCTCTTTCTCTTTTCCTTTATTCTTTTTCTTTCCACCTCTTTTAATCGTTTTCTTCCTACTCTTTTCCTGTTCTATCCATCTTCCCTCATTTCCTTTTTTCTCTCTCTCTTCCTTCTTTTCCCTCTCAACTTTCACATCTCTCTTTACACCTTGTACTCTTCTTGTCTTCCGTCTCTTTCCTTTCTTTCTCTCCTAATCTCTACTCTTGTCTTTCTTTTCTCTATTCTCTCTTACGCACCTTTACTATCTCCTTTCTCCTGTCCTTGCCTGTCCCTTTATTCACTTCTTCTTCCTATTTTACCTTATTTTCTATATTTAACCTTTCGTTTCCTTTCCTCTAATCTTTCTTATTCTCTTCTACTGTCTCTTTTCTCCTCTTCGTGTCTAACTCTTTCTTCCATCTCTTCATTCCTACTTTACTTTCTCCTCTGTGTTTCCTTTCCTCTACTCTTTCTTACTTTCTTCTACTATCTCCTCTCTCCTCTCCGTCTCTTCCTTTCTTTCCTTCAATTTTCCTCCATATTTTCATTCCTACTTTCTCTTCTCCTCCGTTTCCTTCCGTCCTCCATCTTTTCTCCGCTTCACTGGTCTAATTCAATGCAAAACGTGTAATTTCCTTTCGATAAGATGGCGGCACATTTGGCTGCTTCCTCTACGAATAATTTTTCCCCCTGAGTTCCTCCCACTTGGCAGCATTCAGTTTGGTTGGAATATTCCGTATGTCTGGCGTTCGCTTCGGTTATCATCCTGTTTTACCCTTGTCTTTTTTCTGTTGCCATATTGCATGTGTTTCGTCTTTGTGTGTGTGTGTGTGTGTGTGTGTGTGTGTGTGTGTGTGTGTTTACATTCGCTTCTGGTTCTTCTTAGTGTTTTCTTTAGTCTCTCTCTCTCTCTCTCTCTCTCTCTCTCTCTCTCTCTCTCTCTCTCTCTCTCATATCAATGGAGAAATACTATTGTTTAGTTGAGTGAAAGAAAGAAAATATGAAAATACTTGGAAAACAGACGGAATTCCTGTTCGATTTTCATTCCCAGATGTATTTACGCCACTGTGTGTGTGTGTGTGTGTGTGTGTGTGTGTGTGTGTGTGTGTGTGTGTGTGTGTGTGTGTGTGTGTGTGTGTGTGTGTGTCGACTTCACTGATACAAAAAAAAAATCAACAAGAGATAAAGTTTTGATAGGTCACTCACACACGCTCTCTCTCTCTCTCTCTCTCTCTCTCTCTCTCTCTCTCTCTCTGGTACACACGTCACACACACCACTTTTCCAACTATAACGTACCACAGTACTTTTACACAGACGCATTAAGTAAAAATAGCTTAACACAGGTGATGCAAACGTGGGTAAGAAAAAGCTGTAGTCCTCTGACCAACGCTGTGTGTGTGTGTGTGTGTGTGTGTGTGTGTGTGTTATTTGTTTCTTCCCCACATGGGTGTTGGTTAAGAGATGCTGTCCCCTCACAAACGAGAGCCAATAAGAAACACAGGTAGGAAGATTAGTAAGGACGTGTCTGTTCAATATAAAAGTAAACCCAAAAAATATATAGAGTACTGGTGGTGGTGGTGGTGGTGGTGGTGGTAAGCATTGTGCTGTTAGTGTCATTATTATTATTATTATTATTATTATTATTATTATTATTGTTGTTGTTGTTATTCGTGTAGTAGTAGTAGTAGTAGTAGTAGTAGTAGAATTAGTGCTGGTAAAATAGTTTGTGGTAATAGTAAGTGTAGTAGTTTTTATATTTTGTATTTTTGTCAAAGCTTATTAACAAGGAGAGAGAGAGAGAGAGAGAGAGAGAGAGAGAGAGAGAGAGAGAGAGAGAGAGAGAGAGAGAGAGAGAGAGAGAGAGAGAGAGAGAATATCTGAGGCCAGTATTTCCACACACAGAATTACTAGAATATTTCGTTGATTGCTATGGACGTAAACATTTCACTGATTCCTTTGCCAATATAAAACACGTTGGAAATAAAGTCTTTTTTCGATTTTACGCTGAAATTCAGGAAAAATACTTAAAATATCGGTGTGTAACTTATCTACGTCTTTGTCTGCGATTGTCTAAGTTTTTTTTTTCATGCGTAACTCTACTCTCATGATGAGTTTATTGAGTAAGTATACATATATATGCTCGGGAGTATGCGTTAGTCTTCTGTGAGTTTTGTATACATATTTTCCATGTGAATCTGCCTCATCTCTATCTATTATCCGTGTGCGAATTTTTTTTTTTTCATGTAAGAGGGAGAACTACTAAGGACAAAAAAGTGAATATTAGAAAGAAAAGGCCCACTTGAATTGTAGTCTCCATAAAAGAATCAAAAGAATTAGTCAAAATTCAGTGACAAATGTCTCGACACCTCTCTCTTAAAAGAAGTTAAGTCATGGGGAGATGGAGATATAGAAACAGGCAGGGAGTTCCAGAATCTGCTTTATCACTGTGTTATCCACGTATGAATCTGCTTTATCACTGTCTTATCTGTGTGTGAATCTGCTTTATCACTGTCCATTATCTGTGTGTGAATCTGCTTTATCACTGTCCATTATCTGTGTGTGAATCTGCTTTATCACTGTTTTATCTATGTGTGTGAATCTGCTTTATCACTGTCCATTTTCTACGTGTGAATCTGCTTTATCACTGTATCATCCATGTGTAATCTGCTTTATCACTGTGTATTATGTGTAGAAATAAATAAATAAAGCCACATAAGAAACAGAGAAACAAAGAATACCAGTGACTAAACGAGGCTCGGTAAACATCCTCTAGTCTTTTCAGTACCTTTTCCTTCCATTGACATGTATGAAAACGCCTTGCCTTTCTACTGGACACGTTTACCATTCCAGTCCTTTATCCACACCTCCTAGGCTTCTACATAACATCTACATCTCTTTACACTCTCCTATCCACGTTCACTATTCAACACCCTGACCTTTTTCTGACCTTTATTCACACTCACGCTCTTCTATTCACACAATTTACACTCTCCCTTACCTTTTTGCATCTTATTCATAACCTCTTTACATTTTATTTTACTCCAGTTTGCACACTTAAGCTTTTATCTTTCTCAGTATACATTCTTTACACTTTCTCTCCCTTAGTTTCAATCCTTTTCCTTTATATTCTAAAACAATACTCTTTTTTTCTTCCTTTCGCTCAGTTACCATAGCTTATCTTTGTAAATACCTTCACCACTGTTCTCGTTCTTGTCGCCATGGATCTCTCTCTCTCTCTCTCTCTCTCTCTCTCTCTCTCTCTCTCTCTCTCTCTCTCTCTCTCTCTCTCTCTCTCTCTCAATTTTGTGGATTTGAAGAAAAAATATAGTGAATCTTAAACTTATATATATTAAACTTACTTCAGTGTACTCGTAGCATTTCTGTTACAAGATAGCTGGTACTACTTACAAATATTAAACTTCAGTGTAGTCATAGTATTTCTGTTACAAGATAGCTGGTACTACTTACAAATATTAAACTTACTACGTTGTACTCTTAGCTTTTCGTTTACAAAATACGTATAAGTACTTTAAAAATGTTTCACTTACGATGGTACACTTGCAGCTTTCCTTTTACAAAATACCTGAAACTACCTAAAAAATATTAAACTTAGGACGGCGTACTAGAAGCTTTTCCCTTACAAAATAACGTTACTTGGAAAATATTAAACTGCCGGTGATAATGCGTAAGTACAAGGATTACCTGAACCTTAATTTTCCAGGTAAGATCAATCAGCTGATGAAAAGGACGAGGGCATTTTAATCTATGTAAGCTTTTAAGACATTATATCAAAAGGCATATTATGTAAAGTAGTTTCTGTGTTATAAATAATCGTTGTGAAGGAATGACCTGGTTTCGAGCGCTTCCAGGTGAGCGATATAACCTCACTGTATTTCTAAGGCTTACTGTTTGTGTTTGTGTGATAAAAAGAGTGTAGTGAATGAGGTTTGGATGTATAAATGTGTGTGTGGTGGTACTAGAGTATACTGAATGAGGTTTTGGTGTAAAAAAATGTGTGTGTGTGTGTGTGTGTGTGTGTGTGTGTGTGTGTGTGTGTGTGTGTGTGTGTGTGTGTGTGTGTGTGTGTGTGTGTGTGTGTGTGTGTGTGTGGTAGTATTAGAGTGTATTGAAGGAGGTTTTGGTGTAAAAGAGTGTGTGTGTTAGCATTAGAGTGAACTGAATGAGGTTGGGAAGTGTGTGTGTGTGTGTGTGTGTGTGTGTGTGTGTGTGTGTGTGTGTGTGTGTGTGTGTGTGTGTGTGTGTGTGTGTGTGTGTGTGTGTTAGTATTTGACTACTGTATATGTTTTCTAAGTAATTTTGTTCCTTCACGGTTATGATGTGGTGAACATGAATTTTTGTTGTTGCTATTGTTAATGTTGTTGTTGTTGTTGTTGTTGTTGTTGGTGGTGGTGGTGGTGGTGTTGCAGTTGTTGTTGTTGTTGCTGTTGTTGTTGGTGGTGGTGGTGTAGTAGTAGTAGTAGTAGTTGTTGTTGTTGTTGTTGTTGTTGTTGTTGTTGTTGTTGTTGTTGTTGTTGTTGTGGTGGTGGTGGTGGTGTTGGTGTTGTTGTGGTGGTGGTGGTGGTGGTGTGGTGTTGCAGTTGTTGTTGTTGTTGGTGGTGGTGGTGGTGGTGGTGGTTATAGGTGGTATTTGAATACTGTTACTGTTACTGGTGCTTTTTTCTATGTAAGAGAGGAAAGCTGGCCAAGGCAACATAAGACATAAAAAGAGGGCCACTTTGAATGCCAGTTCCCATGCTGGTCCGATGAAGTCAGCAGAAATAAAAAAAAATAAATTCTGTTGTTGTATTGTTGTATTTTTGTCACCGTAATCTTCCATTATAATTTCTCCTATCATTTATTACAAAGAACGTTTATAATAGTTTTTTTTCATGATCTTTCGTCTATTTGCGTTTCCCTTCAAGCAAGACACAAAGATAACAACCATGAAATAATTAAGAGAGCATCGCGTTACAGTTTTCATGCTTCTCTTCTGTTCAGTGATCTACAGAAAACTCTCGTGACTTTATTATTTCCTTCTGCGAACAATGATGTAAATGATTCAATGGTAACTTCACCGTCTGTCTGTCTGTATGTCTGTCTGTCATTCTGTCTATTTGTTTTTTGGCCGCTCTGTTAATTATTCTCTCCTTATCCCACCTCTCTCTCTCTCTCTCTCTCTCTCTCTCTGTCTGTTTGTCTATCTGTCTGCCTCTGTTTGTCTATCTGTCTCTCTCTCTCTCTCTATCTCTCTCTCTGTCTATCTGTCTGTCTGTCTGTCTGTCTGTCTCTCTCTCTCTCTCTCTCTCTCTCTCTCTCTCTCTCTCTCTCTCTCTCTCGTTATGTCTCCCTGGCGTGTCGTAGGTGTCGAGGTGAATGGCCAAGTTTCGCTGATAAAAACAAAACACGGAGCGAGGACAAACACGTCTTTCTTCGTCCGCCAGCGAGTCGATCCAATAATCTGCCTGGCATCACAGTTTTGATCTGCGGGAGCCGAGCCAATACGCTCCTGTAGCGCTCATCAGAGGCATCCGAGCGTGTTGTTTCAAGTTCCAGCGCTGCACGGTAAACAGCCTTATAAACAAGAGGAGCTTATTGCAGAATAGCCATGACTCAGTGATGACTTCAAACACTAACAGATGTTCATGCTCACGACAGATTGATTTGAGATTTTTTCCAGTCCTGAAGGAGGGAAGGCATGGATTATTAAAAAAAAAAGGAAAAAACAAAGCATGATATTTTGTTCCTCTCCTAAAAAAAAAGGTGAACGAAGGAAGAGAACCCAAAATGGAGTGAATTTTTGATGTGTCTCAGCACGTTTATTTTGAAACACGTTAAGATAAGACGCATAAACAGAGAGGGGCAGGATTTCCACCACGCCATATTGCCTTGGTGTTAGGAAGAGTGAAAATATCTATCAACATATCAACAATTATAGATAAGACCTAATAAGACCTGCAGTTCTTGTCTGTGGCGCAGGGAATGGACAAGTGATATGGTGAGGTGACCCTGATGAAGTGTGATGTCATAGTGTCTGTGTGTCTGTTGTTCAGTTGTGCTCTATTGTGCTGCTCTGTGTTCGCTTGAATTCTGCAGTGTTGTTTGCTCTTCGTGTTGTCTTGTTAGGGTATGAATGGTTGCTATATTTTTCTCTCCTTTTTTCCTCACTAACAGCGCGGGAGCTTTCCGATAAAATTTAATCTCTTTTTCCTTCTCTCTTTACTGCGCCATGAGAACCACGCAGCGTTCATCATCATTCTCACGACTCAGTGTGGGAATTGTGTTTACTGCCACAAATATATCTATATTACGCTAGTTAACTTATAGTGACATGTTGCATTAGAACTCAGAATATGCTTTTTTTCTCACTAACATACATTATATAATTTCTAACCTATACAACGACTGTGTTAGGAAGAGTTCTACCCACCAAGTTAGTATAGTGAGTCTGACGGACGCGGTGCCAGTGTGTGAGGTGGGCAGAGAGGGCTGGCGAGGGTACCCAACCTGAAGTGAACCTCTACCTCTGCAGAGAGAGAGAGAGAGAGAGAGAGAGAGAGAGAGAGAGAGAGAGAGAGAGAGAGAGAGAGAGAGAGAGAGAGAGAGAGAGAGAGAGAGAGAGAGAGAGAGAGAGAGAGAGAGAGAGAGAGAGAGAGAGAGAGAGAGAGAGAGAGTCACACATAGGTTAGTAACATTACATCTGACTGTAATAAAGTTACTTTGTGTTGTATTGCACCATTGTTGCTTTGTATTGTGTTTCGTGCGTTGTTTTTGTATTGTATTCGTTGCTTCGTGTTGTGTTGGGTTGTTTAGCGTTGTAGTGTGTTACTTCATTTTGCGTCGTACTGCACGGTGTTATATTGCGTTGTGTTTCTTCACTTCTGTGCTGGTCTGTGTTGCTTTCCTTTGTCTTTCCTTGTGCTGCTCTGTGTTGCTTCCCTTCGCCTTGCTTTGTGTTGCTCTGTGTAGTGTCCCTTTGCCTTGCCTTGTGCTGATCTGTGTTGCTTTTCTTGCTTTACCTTGTACTGGTCTGTGTTGCTTCCATTTACCTTGCTTTATGTTGGTCTGTGTTGCTTCCCTTTGCCTTGCGTTGTGCTGCAATATGTTGCTTCACTTTGCGTTGCTTTCCGTAGTGTTACATTGCGTTGCTTTTCGTTGACTTGCGCTGGATTGTATTGAATTGCTTCAGTTTGTTTTGCCTTGCGTTGCTTTGAGTTGTGCTGCTTTACTTTGCGTTGCGTCGCCTTGTGTTGCCTTACTTTGCGTTGGCTGTCTGGAGGCCAAGCAGTGTATCCTTAATGTGATTTAGACTCCCTCCCTCTTCCTTGCATCTGTACTGCCTCGCCCCGGTCAATTACAAAGAGCTCCAAGAGCGCAGTTCGGAAGAGACACGCAGCACTCTCAAGGAAGTTTATGGAGTCTGCTGCCGAAGGGAAGTAAGAGTAATGTCACAGAAAAGCCAATCTCTCAAAGCACGGAGAGAAAGGCCAGCGGCAGACTAGCAACGCGTGCAGTAACATCTTTTTTTCATCTCATGTTCCCGCTGACATTTCGAGGACACTAGATGAGGTTGAAAAAATCAGACGGGGCGACGAAGGTACGTATGAAAGCTGCACTATGGGTGGACTCTGTGTGTGTGTGTGTGTGTTTCACTGTTTGATCTGCTGCAGTCTCTGACGAGACAGCCAGACGTTACCCTACGGAACGAGTTCAGAGCTCATTATTTCCGATCTTCGGATAGGCCTGAGACCAGGCACACACCACACACCGGGACAACAAGGTCACAACTCCTCGATTTACATCCCGTACCTACTCACTGCTAGGTGAACAGGGGCTACACGTGAAAGGAGACACACCCAAATATCTCCACCCGGCCGGGGAATCGAACCCCGGTCCTCTGGCTTGTGAAACCAGCGCTCTAACCACTGAGCTACCGGGTGTGTGTGTGTGTGTGTGTGTGTGTGTGTGTGTGTGTGTGTGTGTGTGTGTGTGTGTGTGTATCTGTAACTCGAACTGCAGAGAACGTAGGAAAAGAAAACATAGTGTGTACCCGGCTATACTATACGTTGGTTGGCTATACTATATGGTTGCCATGTAACACAATGTATAGCAATGCAGTTTCAAATAATCGGTGATTAAGTTGAACTCTGGAGCACACATACCCAGGCGTACCAACCCTAACACAGAAGCAGCACTAGACTGAATATTACGGTGTTTCTTGAATCACCTACGCAAGACACTTTTTCACCTACAATACATACAGAGTGTTCATGTTTCTATGATGAATTCCCAAGGTAATAGGCAAAATATATTACTCAGATATATGAGAAGGTTACAGTACAACGTATAAAAAAGTACAATGTGACAATGCTTTCTAGGGGAATATGAGGTAATAGGAGTCACTTTGAAAGGAAAAAGTAACTTTTTTCTCATTTTCCTATGATTAACTACATGGACAAGTTGATATCTATACTTAATGTAAAAAGAGAAAAACAACGATACTTTAGCAAGGAATCTAAGCTATTCGTTCCATGATACAGCTCAGAAAAGGTGGAAAGAAGAAAAAATATCTCTCTCTTCTTACGCAGTCAATGAAAAATTTACATCACATCAATTCTTTCACACGGCATCCAAGAGAACCAGGAGGAGGAGGATTGAGAAATGGTGAGAAAACTGGCACTTTTCCTCGCCTTAACACATGCAGTATGACAGGTGACAGGTGCATGCACGCTGATGGAGTATTTGTAAAACTGAAAGCCTGCCGTATTAATGCATTCATGACCAATCTGTGTTAGTCAGCCAGAGTATAATTCACCAATGCGGTAAAAAAACATTAAACTTGATACTGTAACATTCCTGACAATCTAAGGCGGTCAGTAAATGATGTACCAGAAAAAAAAGTTCGTAGTAAAAACTCATATTTTTCCTTCATCCTCACTAATGGTCTAATAATGACACTCAACATTTTAGGAGCACGAGAAGACGATTTCTTTTCCTCTTTTTATCCATTTAACACGGAATGAAAGGAAGACGTACTGCAATCGTGAAAAATATAGAAATTACTAAAAATGTAACTTTTCTTAATATTTTCTTTATTTTTGTTTTGTTTTTTGCACTAATAAGAAAGGAGAGAGCCCAATCATCCCACTATTTAACGGAATCTTTAATCAATGCCTCAATTACCAATCTGATCTCATGTAAATCAAAAGGCTAGAAAAAACATTAAAGTTTAAATCTTTAGTGTTTGATGGCATCAGTACAGGAGGTGAGCAGTCCCGCTGCCAGGCAAATAGCCCTCCCTGCCTCCGTAATAAGTCTTTCCTACTATAACCCGCAAGTGTCTGCCAAGGTTTCAGGTCGAGCTATTGGCAAACTTTGTTACACGAGCTCCATTTGCAACTCATCTTTCATTAGTCTTCATTAAGTCTTGTATAAGGTTGGCGAGAGTTGGCTTTTTGTGCAGGTGGGTGGAAACGTGCCCGCTGGAAAAGGCTGCGGCGTCATGATGCGACCCACTTTACTTGCAGGAGGGAGAAGGATACTGTGTTTGGGCAGCCTTCTGTCTTTATCTAGGACATCCCTGTTTGCTTTCCATCTTCTGAACAGTGACTGGGATTCACTCGCTAACCTGACTGTTCTGTCTTCTGAACAGTGACTCAGATCCCCTCGCTAACCTGAGTGTGCGATGGTGATTATAAAGCAGATTTACTTGCACGAGTGTTATGCAAAACGTGTGCAGGTTTACCAATCACTGCTGCATCTTATTTATCTTTGGAAAATTATATCAAACGTGAACATTAACAGTTTCAAAAGACATTAACAGATAAGTGAGGAGCCAACTCATCTTTGACAAACTGTAATTTTATTTCCTAAATGCTCTTTTCTTCAACTTGATGGAACTATCTCATGGAACACTATGTTATATAATACAGAGACATCGATGGCAACAAAGAGAGTAATCATATAATAGCTCGCTATGACCTCTCATTGATAATAATGTGATGTAATAAAGTGTAGAGTTTGATTTCAAAAGACACCAGTGACGTCGAGAGAAGTGATGGAGTATTTCAAGCCCTTCAGTGTCGGTAATCGTGCAGAGTTACTCAAATAAAGGAGCGAGTATCGTTTTGTCTCTAGTAATAGTGGATAAAACTCTCCTCCAACCATGTTTCACTGCAGCAATATTGACAAAGTGCCATCATCTCACCATTATATATAAAGCTTTCTTGATTTTAAAACTACGAAAGAAATTCTGTGTCATCAAAATTTACTTGGATCTAGCTGATGATAAACTGTAATTTGCTGTTTCGTTTTGTTTAAGTTGCTTCCTTTATTTTTTTCAGACTGTCATCACGGACTGAATCTACATACGAAATTAGTTCAGCACTGGTCATTCCACTGTTCACATCTCAGCTGGTGTCTCATGACTTTAGGCGGCACAAGTCTATTCATTCTTCACTTATATTGCCTGTCCGAGTGTTAGAAGCTCTCATTACTAAAGGAATATGGAAGGATATTAGCAAGGGAGACCAAGAAGTAGTGTTGCGTGGATCAAAGGGAAAGGCTTTTAGCAACAAACACATTACCGCGTGTTTACATCTTTCTTACCGAGTGTTTCCGGGTACAATGAAGCTCAGCGTACGTTATCAAAGACATGAGAAAAACACACACACACACACACACACACACACACACACACACAATACAACGGAAAAGTTTCATTGGAAAAGATCCTAATATACAAAAAATACTTATCCGCGTGTTCACTTTCTTATTGTTTGAATAGAAAGTGACAATAATATAGAAAAATAAAACAGTAGGAGAAATGTACAGTTCTGCTTGGTCTGCATCACTTACTGTCACCTATCGTAATGTTCCGGTGTCGAAGCTTTTATCCGAGTACAATAACTAGCCTCAAGGTACCACTGCTGTATAATCACGTCGAGTCTCAAAGATTTCAGGTAACAAAAGGCTTCTGACACACAGCGCGACAAATGAGGTTTTTTCAAGGCAAACCAAGCATGGAGAGGTAATAATTGTAACCGAAACACTTGACAAGGGTAGCAGCAAGCCGTCCAATCAGTGTTAAGCGACCTTTGAAATATACATTTTCATTTTCTTTATGATTTCCAACACCATTTCGGGGATTTTCTCTCGTTTTCACTTTTTCTCAGAAGCAATTATTTGAGTCGTTTTCCTTACAAGTTGTTAAGGGTCATATTTCCTTTTTTGCACTCACATCTCCATTTTTATTCATTTTACACTTTTCTACAATTTAAAAGAACTATCATCGGTTTTTCTTTTTTACTTTTTTTTTAGCTTTTATTTCCTAACATAATCGCTACAAGGACCCTTTACGAGTGCAAAGGAAAATGTGTGAGCGTAACCATGGGAACAAAAAAGTGTCTGCCATCCCACGTATATATCGGTATCTGTGCAGAATCGGACTTGCTGTTTATTTCAAAATGTGTGCCATGGTTAAATCTTGTACAAATTCTTCATGCAAAATTTAGAATCGACAAAAAAAAAAAAAAAAAAAAAAAAAAAAAACTCCTATACCACCCTCGGAATCCCCTTGCGAGTGTATTTCTACATAACTTCTATAGGGACTGGCATCTCAGTAGGCCTTTTTTTCAACTTATTTTTTCAACTTGGCTGGTGTTCTCTCTATATATATATATATATATATATATATATATATATATATATATATATATATATATATATATATATATATATATATATAGAGAGAACACCAGCCAAGTTGAAAAAATAAGGCTTTTTACAATTTTATCTTCTTAACTCTTTCTGTACTGGGATGCATTTTTAACACAACTTTCAGGTATGATTAGACAAGTTTATTGACATTAGGAAAGATCTATGGAGGTCAGAAGATTAATGGCCAGAGTCTTCACTATTTTAATCCACACATAAGTCTCTGAAGGTGTATAAAATCACCAAATAGTAAACAAAATGAATATGAAAAATGCGTCATGGTACTCAAGCCGTTAAGAAACACAGACAAATGAATGTAAAAGTCCATCGTCGTACTGAAGGGGTTAACTCCACTTCCTAAAACACTGAGCAGCGGTAACTAGGTGTAAATATCTACTTTTTACATTTTCAACATTTCAATTAATCATTCATATTACTACCGCTTCTACATTTTTTTCCTGTATCCTCCAATTGTCCCCAAAATATACAATTGCACACTACTCTTCACATTTTAGCCTCCATGGGTATTACATGCGCCTACCGGAACCTGTCGCTGCAATCTTGTGTTCCCGTTGGTTGAGACAATGGTTGTTTTTATACTCTGAATTTTTTAATCTCCTCGAATGAAAGCGTCTTTTATTTCAGCCAAATTGAGGAAGACAACCAATCAACTAAATACACAGAAACAACGCCCTATGTATCGCTCCTTTGGGAGAATTTAGGCCGCTGCTAAATAAAAACAAAAACAGCACAAAACAAAAGACAACATTAACACATCGAAGAAAAATAAAACTGGAGGAGAGAGCAAACACGAGAAATAAACCTTCATTACACAGTTCCTTTAGTGACAAATCAAACGCGTCAACTAAACAACCAAATAGATAAGAGAAATACTCAACACTAACACTCAGCAACAGGAAGAATGAAAACTAAATAAACAACAAATGGAAAACCTAATGTGTACAATCCATTTTCGTGGCCCATTAAGGTAAACTACATGAAGCACGGCGCCATTAACCCCTTCAGTGCGTTTTCGTATTGATTTTGATTGCTATTTTGGCGATTTTATGCAGCTTCAGAAACTTATGTGGTGATTAAAATAGTGAAGACTCTGGCCATTAATCTTCTGACCTCCAATAAAATCGTCCAATCATACTCAAAACTCATGGTGAAAATGTATTCCAGTACTGAAGGGATTAAACATTGAAACGACAATGAAAACAACCAAAAAGTACATAAATAAATAACTACAGAAACGTAAAATAAGTCAAAACGAACAGTAAGTTAAAACGAAACTAAAAAACAACCACACTTCGTATAATTAATTCCCTCAGACAAATGCAACACAGCAAAACAAAATAGTAAAGAAACACGAGGATAAAGACACAAAGATCACAGCCGAGACATTTCCCTACTCACTAGTACCCAACAAGTGGCAGTCATCACCTCACCTTTACACCTGAGAACCTTACCTTCGACACCAACACGCCCCACAAACACGGAATAATTGACAGGCGAAACTTAACCCCTTCAGTACCATGACGCGTTTTAATATTCATTCTGGTTACTGTTTGGTGATTTTATACAGCTTCAGAATCTTTTGGGGAGGGGTTAAAATAGTGAAGACTCTGGCCATTAATCTTCTGACCTCCATAGACACTTTCTGAATGTCAATAAAATCATCTATCACACCAAAAGATCATGATAAAAATGCGTTCCAGTAGTGAAGAGGTTTCCCTAACATGGCATAATTCCGTTTTATTGTTATTATTCATAAACGCTCTCTCTCTCTCTCTCTCTCTCTCTCTCTCTCTCTCTCTCTCTCACCACAACTTTTTCCAAAGGCCAAAAACATGATAAGATCAGGTTTCATGAGTGTTTCTCCTCTCAGCATTTCATGAATCTTGATAATCTGTCACTGGAACCACAAAAACACCTTCAAAATTCGTGTAACTAGCACACTTATTTTCGAAAAACCACTGAGATGATAATCCGGGTTCTCTTAAGTGCTTCTAGTGTTAATAATGAGTCTTTTTAATCAATTACTAGGACAAAATACCCTTTACAAATCGTCTACCATTAACATGACTATTTTCAAAGGCCACTGAAAAGACTAGGCGGATTTTCTAAGAGTTTTTCTCATGTCAATAAAGTAAAAAATGTTGTTGATCTATCACTTGAACTATGTATGCTTCCCTAAAAACCCAAATACTATCACTACGACTATTCTAAAGACCACAGAAATGTCTCGTCTGGTTTTCAAGAATGTTTTTATGTTGATGACGTAGAAATGTTGTTAATCTATTACAGTAACCATAAAAAACGTCAAAGGAAAATTGAGTAACTTCACCATGACTATTTTTAAGGGGCACCTGATGATTAGCGCGTTCTCAGGAGTGCTTCACCTGCTGTTAATTAATCTATTACTAGAAATATAAAAAGAACATCCTTAAAAAAACTCATACAAGATCACAACGCCTCTGTTTCAAACGCTACAGACTTTACTAACCGGTTTCTCAAGATTATTTCTCCTGTTTATAACCTAAAAAATCTATAGTTTATCATTAGAACCACAAAAATTGACCAAGAACATTCGTACCTTCAAATAGAGCCTTTGCAAAATAGTGTACATAGATATAGTTTCAGAATATGGTTCTTAGAACTCTCCTCTCGTTTTCCTGGAAGGCAAGTGACCTCGATATTTGGGGGTTTCCGTTTTCTTCGGCAGCGATATCTTGGCCTCCATCACGGCGGGCTGAGAGCGACACCACACAGCTTCGGATCATTCAAGTCCCTTAGGCGCATTTTCTTTGATCACTCGCAGGGAAGGAGCGGCAGTTCCCACTAATAATACACATATTTTCCAAGAAAGGGGAGGATGGGGGGAAGGAAAAGGACGCTGCGTTGGTGTTGGCGTAATAGCAGCAGTAGTAGTAGTAGTAGTAGTAGTAAAAGGAGGAGGAGGAGGAGGAGGAGGAGGAGGAGGAGGAGGAGGAGGAGGAGGAGGAGGAAAAGTAGGAGGAGTGTTGCATGAATCATAGGAGTAAGAGGAGTGAAAAGTAGTAGTAGAAGAGGAAGACTAGAGGAGTAGGAGGAGGAGGATGGGGAGTAGGAGGAGAAAAATACGAGAAAGAGAAGGAAGAGGAGGAGGAGGAGGAGGAGGAGGAGGAGGAGGAGGAGGAGGAGGAGGAGGAGGAGGAGAAGGAGGAGGAGGAGCATGACAAGGACAAACATAACAAGTAAGAAGGGAAGAAGACGAAGGTGATAAAGCAGAAAAGTGCTAAATATATGAGAAAAGATGAGAAGTAAAAATTAAGCGAAGGAAGAAAAACGAAGAAGAAGGAGGAGGAGGAGGAGGAGGAGGAGGAGGAGGAGGAGGAGGAGGAGGAGGAGGAGGAGGAGGAGGAGGAGGAGGAGGAGGAGGAGGAGGAGGAGGAGGAGGAGGGAGCAGGAGGAGGAGAGGGAAGAAGCTTTGTGCCTCTTCTTTTTATTTACAGTCTTCGAGGAAAATGAAACTTGATATATCAGAGGCAACTATTAAATTTGACGAGGAAGAGATTAAAAACTTTATATTGACTTGTGGTTCCGTCATTAAGTCGCACAAGTTTTGTTAATAACGTCGCGCCAGTCACATAAAGGCCTTTCATTTATCAAGTTTCCATAGCGCGGTTGAGAAGCCTGAGGGGAAAGAAATGACGTAAAATGCTTTGATAAAACTAAAGTGATTTATCGCAAGTGTTAGTATCCAGCTATTACGAAGATTAGGATCGTTTGTAGTGGTGATGCTGGCGGGAGTCATTAAGGAAACAAACAAGAGACTGATTTAAAACAAATAAATCCACAATATACGTCCTGCTTCACATTCAATCAATGTAACTTATCATGAGCAGCCTTGTCATGAAGCCAACTTGTTCCTTCTTTGCATTCCCTTGTGTTGCTTTTACCACAATGAATGTAGGTACAAATATCAAACAGGTAAGCACGTAACTAAGACAACTGAGAATATGGGTCACACGAGCGCGCACACAGACACACACACACACACACACACACACACACACACACACACACACACATAGGAAAGAGAGAAAAAAAAAAGATAGATGAAGGAGGAAAGGAGGATGAAATTTTCCTTGTAAACTTACTTAACCAAGACAGTGCAAGCAAGTGAATAGATAACTGTTGATGACGGGGACGAGACAGCACCCACCCACACACACACACACACACACACACACACACACACACACACACACACACACACACACACTTGAAGACAACAAAACAAAAAAAAAATAGAAAGAAAAGTAAGGAAAAAGGAGGAGGAGGAGGAGGAGGAGGAGGAGGAAAAAGAGGAGGAGGAGGAGGGGTAGAGGAATGGAGGCAAGACGGCAGCTGCTCATGCTCAGTGAAACCGCGCGAGTGCCAAAGGGAACCCGAGGCAGAGCGGCAGTCTGTTCTGTGTGTGAGGGTTGAACGCAGCCGAGCGCCAGCCCTGTCTACCCATCCCTCGCATCCCGTCTCGCCCCAGTATCGCATCGCTCGGCAACTCTTCTTCTCCCACTCCCCCTCCCCTTCATCCTTCCCTTCCCCAGCAGTTGTCACAGAGTTTTTTCGCTATTCTTCTTGTGTTCACTGACTTTGTTTCGAAGTTTCTGCATCTTTTGTGTTCTCAAGTTTTATCGGAGCGAACATTACAGCGCCGATATGGTTGTGCGGTGGTGGAAGTGACGGCGAAAGAGAGAGAGAGAGAGAGAGAGAGAGAGAGAGAGAGAGAGAGAGAGAGAGAGAGAGAGAGAGAGAGAGAGAGAGAGAGAGAGAGAGAGAGATTGTGTCCATTGGCATACGAGTAAAAAAAAGTAGTGACAAACATTTACTACACAAAGCAACAAAAGGAAAGGAGAGAGAAAAAACACCAAGCAAAAAACTTAACACAACTTTCCCATAGAAACTTGAAAGGAGAGACGCTGGTGGAGGGAAAACAGTGCCACTTGAACTGAGGGAAAAAGAAAAAGAAAAAAAAGAAAAGGAAACAGGAAGATCTGCTCCATCAAGACACAGTGATAACTTTAGCGGCGGGAAGAAAGTGCAAGGCCAGCGTGAGTGCGTGTGTACGTGTGTGTATGTCTGCGTGCGTGTGTGTGTATGAGTGAGCGACTTCTGGCACCGTCGTCACCTGCAGGAGGAAGCTCGCGTCCCCAAGGTAAGCGAGCTACCTGTGGCTTAATTAAATTTCAAGGTATTTATACGAGAGCGTGCCAAAATTTTTCATAACATTTTTTTTTTTTCACCATTTTTCTTCACTTCACTTTCTTATTCTTTTCGTCTCATCAACTTTATCTGGTTCTTGTTCGTCATCATCTATCCGTTTTACCAATTTTTCTCTATTTCTTTTCTTTCTTTACATTTTTCTCTTTGTCTTCTTGTATTTCTTAATTACTGACTCTCTCTTTCTCATTTATCTCTTTTTCTCATTAATTTTATCCAATTCTTACTTATATTTTTCTACATCATCTTATCCTCACTTCTTCTCTTTCTCTATTATCTGTTTTCCTGCTCACCATCATTACGTCTTACTCTTCCACACATCACCAATATTTACGAATCCAATACACGACAAAACGCAAACCTAACCAGTCATTTTCTCACTTAAATCTGCTGTGTGGGGCATTTCTGGCTTACCAAGGTCACGGTCACGGGGTTAAGCCAACATAACGTCACGCTGGCTTTACTCATCTAAGGAATGGATCGTATTAACACATTTGATCTGATTCCCCTAAATACACCTGCCAATTACTTTCACCTGTTTGATTTAGCACTGGTTATTACTGTATCTATTTGCCATAATAAGACAAAGGAACAAGAAATGCAAGGAAAGGCAAAATTAATATCTTTACCTACCTACGTATTTTGTTTACTCATTTGTTTAGTATGAATTATTATTAAAACACGTCTCTTTTCTATGACACGGAACACAAAAGAACACGAAGGAAAGACAAAAGTGAATGTTTTTGTTTTTAATCCATCTGCCTTAAGGAATTTGTTTACCCGTTTGTTTAGTACCAATTATTATCAAGACACGTCTCTTTGCCAAAACAAGACAAAGGAACACAAGAAATGCAAGGAAAGACAAAAAATAAATATCTTTCTTTTAAATTCACCTGCCTGTTTTGTTTACCTATTTGATTTAGCGCCGGTTATTATTAAGATACGTACGTCTCTTTGGCATAACAGCGCACGCAAAGGAACACAAAGAAAAGCAAGAAAAGGTAAGAGTAGATACTTTCTTTTAAATTCACCTGCCTAGTTAGTTTACCTATTTGAATTAGCACACCGGTAATTACTAAGATATGTACGTCTCTTTGGCATAACAGCGTACACAAACGAACACACCAAAAAGCAAGAAAAGAAACACTAAATACCCTTCCTTAGATTCACCTGCTTATTTTGTTTACCTATTTGATTTAGCGCCAATCAAGATACGTACAAAACTTTGCCACAACAATGTACACAAAACATAAAGAAATGCAAGGAAAAAAAGGAGCGAAAGTGAATATTATGTCGGCACTTAAGAGGGTTTTCTGGGCGGTTAACTAGAGTGTGTTATGTAAAGTGATAATTTTGTTTGGCCGTTCTCTTGCATCATAAGCCATTGTTCCTGTTTGTCTTATTACTGTTGCTTCTCCTCCTTCATCCTCTCTAATTAGTTCTTGTCCTTTCCTTTATTTCTTTTTTCTTTTCTTCTTATTCTTCGTCTTTTCCTTCTTCTCTTGTTACTTCTTTTATAACAACAAAAAGAGTACCAACAACAAGAGCAATAACTTCACAACAATTTTACAACAACAACAAGAGTACCAACAACTACTACTACTACTACAATAACTTCACAACTACTATCTACTACACTACAACAACTACTACTACTACTACAACAATAACAGAAACAAACTACAACAACAAAAACAACAATAACAGCAACTACAACGACTACCTACCACCACCACTACCACTACTATTACTACTACTACAAATACTACTATTACTACTACTACTACTACCACTACCACCACCACTAACTACCACTGCAACTACTTTTCTCAATCTAACCCCCTTGTAATATGTGACAAGTTTATTCGTCCATTAACCAGAATCTTGAAAAAAATGGATGTTATATATATCTCAAAGGATCCCCACGGCAGGTTAGAATTGCAATAATATAAATGAAAAACGTGATAATCTCCAATGCAGCCTGGTGTGTGTGTATGTGTGTGTGTGTGTGTGTGTGTGTGTGTGTGTGTGTGTGTGTGTGTGTGTGTGTGTGTGTGTGTGTGTGTGTGTGTGTGTGTGGCCATATTTGTTGATGTATGTTTTAACTGAAGAGCGAGCAAGCAATATTTGAGCTAGATTTATGACTAATTTGTACATTCTCTGTCTTTCATTACACCGTCGCATTTACAAAGAAAATATTGCTTTGTAAATGACAATATACATTAAGTGATAACATATGACTGTATTGTATATGAGATGATGAGAGAGAGAGAGAGAGAGAGAGAGAGAGAGAGAGAGAGAGAGAGAGAGAGAGAGAGAGAGAGAGAGAGAGAGAGAGAGAGAGAGAGAGAGAGAGAGAGAGAGAGAGAGAGAGAGAGAGAGAGAGAGAGAGAGAGAGTATATAACAAGTCAATCACGACGACCACCACTACCACCATCACCACCAACACCACCATCCACCACTAACACCACCACCACCACCAACAACAACAAGCTATACAAATAAACAGGAACAGAACAATTGATCTCAAGTAGCCACCACAATACACTCAATAGCAGTAAATAGTATCAGTAGTAGTGATAGTCATGGTAGAGGTCGTGGTTGATGTAGTAGCAGTAGTAGTAGCATAGTAATAATATAGTCTTAATACAATACACGGTTAGGAATATTATACTAACATCTTAATAGTAATAGTAATAGTAACAGTGCATAGACAGAAACAGTCAAAATACAGCACAGGTTAGCAACAGTATAGCAACACGAACAACATCAGCAGAAAACCAATAATCCCAGTACATCACTTTTTTCCCCCTCAATTGCACGACGTCGAACAAGATTTAAAAACTTTCTTTCATTTGCCTTCCACCAGTGAGCCTCGCGCGTCGCCTTCCTGTACAGCGGCATTCATCACATTTATAAGAATCCTTCGCTCCAGCAGGCAGTTACTAGATTCCTTTGCTTTATGGAGCCTTTATTGCAAGTTTCAGGGACGAGATTCCTGGGGTGTTTTGTCGGAGTTGAGTTGCGGGACTTTATGTTGCGGGCGAGACGGAGGAAAGTTGTGGTGTTTGGAATTTATGTCCTGGGCGGGATAGCGGGAAGGGATTGGCTGGAAGGAGGGAGTGTGGGAGAGTGGTTGTAGCTTAGTCTGTGGAAGTGCTGCCATATACGTCAAGGCGATAACAGAAACCATAACAACAGCAACATCTACTGCTGGCACACTAACATCACAACAACAACAACAACAACAACAACAACGGGAGGGAGGTTTTAAGACATTTATCCCTTATTTTTTGGCAAACTTTCTCGGATCTGCAAAGGGACTATCAACTAAGTGGGTTTTTTTTTTTTTTATGTTGCTCTTGGCCAGCTTTCCCTTCTTACATAAAAAAAAAAAACAATAACAATAACGGTAAATGAAAGTCGCTTCTCTTTGAATATTTTCGATTTTAAGTTAACGACGCAACAACAACGACAAAAACTATAACAGATATGATGTAGAATATAAAAGAAAGACAAATAATAAATAGTCTAGAGGAAAACAACCAGAAAAAACAACAAGAATAGCAAGAAAAGTGACCAAGAATGAACAATACCACATTACGTAAAGAAATAACAACAACAACAACAACAACAACAACAACAATCTTGACTCACTCACTGCTCGTCCTCCTCCTCGTCACATTCTTTCTTACGTATGTAGTTTCAAGGAGCGTTCTCTTGGCACCCTTTCTGTCCCTCCTCTCCCTCTTCCTCCTCTTGTTTCTGCTTCTCACCCTCTCACTACCCCCTCTGCTCTCCCCAACCTTATCTTTATCCTTCCTCCCACTTTTACCCTTACTTCGTCTTTCACTCTCTTTTTTCTCTTTATCTTTAGCTTTCTACTTATCTGGCATCTCTCTCTCTTCATTTCCTCTTCCGTCTCTTTTTCATATAAGTTTGCTTTGTCCTACTTCTCCACTTCTTTTTCTTCTCTTTCTCCTCTCTAGTTGTCTCTCTTGTTGTTATTCCCCTCTTCAATTCATTATGCTTTTCCTCCCTGCGCTTCCGCCTCTTTTAACCCTTCCACTTAAGCCGTGCCTGTACCATTTCACCCTACGTAAACTTTAAAAACTTCACCTTTTAATATTTGCACACTCTCCCACACAAAGAGCAAAACCGTAACGCGAAAAAGAAGAGGTACAACAAAAACGACAACAATAATCACCAACACTTACGTATGAAGAGACGGAGTGGAAAGGAAACAGAGGCTGTTGTATCATTTTTCCTCATCTAGTAAAGCTGTAAATTCAATTGTCTTCATCCTCCTCTCCCTCTTCCTTCCCTTCGTCTCCCAAGAATTTTCCGCATTGCATCTGAGAGAGAGAGAGAGAGAGAGAGAGAGAGAGAGAGAGAGAGAGAGAGAGAGAGAGAGAGAGAGAGAGAGAGAGAGAGAGAGAGAGAGAGAGAGAGAGAATGTGATGTGAGATTATGAGTAGACAAATTGCTTTTACGAAGTGCAAGATAATCAGAATCTCATTAAGGTTGTTTTGGCGATTTTTTAAGCAAAGAATATTAGAGATGAAACCATTGATTACAAAAGATGTAAAGGGGTTGGATGCCATTGGTCTCTCCACACCTTCAGACACACAAACCACGTAAACCTATACAAAATAAAAGGTGTTCTAGATAATAATTACAGTTAGCATAGAGGGATAGGGGATCGAAGACTGTTTTTAAGAGTATCGAACACCACAAGGAAACGATCGAAAACTTTATTGACATACGAAAAGTAAAAATAAAAGCGTTCATGGTTGTAAATTTGGTGATGAAAGAGCTTTTGACATTAGATCAATAGAGGATCGAAGAAAGTATGGAAGAAGATTGAACACCACAAGGAAGTGGATTGGAAACTTCAAGCAAGGAGATCTCAGGAGTCACAACAGCAATTATTCAAGGTGTAAAGTTTTATAATCTGTGCGCACGAGGTCACTCACTGCGGAGATAAGTGTATAAGTATTCACACACACACACACACACACACACACACACACACACACACACACACACACACACACACACACAACCAACGTCATGAAAATTCACAGCAATAATCCACATGACAAGCCAAATAAGTTGCAAAAAAAGGACGTAACTAAATTAGCATATGACCTCAACTGAGAGAGACGGAGCGAGAGAGAGAGAGAGAGAGAGAGAGAGAGAGAGAGAGAGAGAGAGAGAGAGAGAGAGAGAGAGTGTGTATCAAAGGGAGTGAGAAATGCCCTATACAAGTAATTAAATAAAAATAAAAGTAAAACACCAAAACCTGAGACAGGGAAAGCCTTGTTGCCTTGATTGGAAATGGAAAGAGGAGAGGAGAAAACGAGAAAGCGGAAGGCGAAGTGGGAATGAAAAAGAAAAGAAAAAATGCGGCAACCTGTATTTTTTTTCCTTCTCTCGCTAATTAATTCCCAAAAGCGTGACAAAAGGGAACACGAATAAAATAGAAGAGTGAGATTTAGAAACGCAAAGTGACGCAGACGAGAGGTTTAAGTCAGGTTTCTCTTGTTCAGTCTGCTTCACTACTTTTCTATCTTCAGCGATTCTGTCAGTGGCGGAATGCTTAGCTGAGTGTGTGTGTGTGTGTGTGTGTGTGTGTGTGTGTGTGTGTGTGTGTGTGTGTGTGTGTGTGTGTGTGTGTGTGTGTGTGTGTGTGTGTGTGTGTGTGTGTGTGTGTGTGTGTGTGTGTGTGTGTGTGTGTGTGAGCAAGTGGTGGTGGTGGTGGTGCCAAAGTGTCTGGTTTCTAAATTTAACAAAATATAACAAAAAACTCGAGGTATTGTTGCCACCACCGCCACCACCAGCACCTTCACAACCACCCCGAAGAAAACTACCACTAAACAACACTCAAATAGACATCTTCGCATGTTGAGAAGTGCCCTCAGCTGCCCTCCACACCACCACCACTACCACCACCATTATCACCACCACCACCACTACTACCATCACCACCATCACCTCCACACCTGAGTATTCGACATGTGATTATACCTACAACACCTGTACATCTATCCTTGGCATTTTATATAACTAATTTGATCCCTTCCAAACGGCTCCCCTTCTCTATCTATTCCAGCCTCTTCTTCCGCAAAAACAAAGGAATATTCACTAAAACTATATTATTTCTTCATTTTATCCATATATATTCCCCAACTTTTAAATTCACGACCAAATGGGTGTTTTCATAGTTCTTCTTTAATTATACATGAAAAAACGACACAGAAGTAACAGTGATCTCAAATTAACCCCTTCAGTACCATGACACGTTTCCATATTCATTCTGCTGACTATTTGGTGATTCTATACAGCTTCAGAAACTTATGTGGGAGATTGAAATAGTGAAGACTGTGGCTATTAATCTTCTGACCTCCACAGACCGTGCCTAGTGTCAATAAAATACACAAATCTCAAGGTAAAAAGGTGTCTCAGTATTCAAGGGGTTAACATTATTATTTATCTCTAATTTCTACAGACATTATGATCTTCAATATATTCTCTTCCTATCTTGTAAGTAAGAAAGCAAATTAAGAGCATAAACAATAAGTGTGGTAATTTCAATCTTAGATACGATATATTTTGCGTTTCACCTCTTGTATTTCCTTTTTTCCATTGCCTTTCTTGATACTCTCGTTTATATTCGTTACATCCATCCATTTCATACCATTAAAAAAAAGAGAAAGAACAATTTTCACCTGCACTCGAATTTCAAATATTATATCCCCTCTCATTTCTTTGCGTTTCACCTCCTGTATTTCCGTCTTTCCATTGCCTTTCTTGGCACTCTCGTATATAATCACAACATCCATCCATTCCATACCATTTGTATATATATATATATATATATATATATATATATATATATATATATATATATATATATATATATATATATATAAAAAATTTCACTTTCACTCGAATTTCATGTCCTATATCCTCTCTCATTTCATATTTCCTTTCGTTTTCTAACACTCGCATGTATATTCCTGACATCCATCCATCCCATATGCCACAAAAAAAAAAAAAAAAAAAAAAAAAAAAAAAAAAAAAAAACCGTAACAATTTTTACCTAAACTACGAAACACAATTTTCTTTACCATCCTAGAATTCCAAATCGTATATCGTCTCCCATTGCCACACTCTCGTTACCAGGCAGTGTTTGTGAGGCAGCGCGGGTTGACGCAATCCACTGTGTCTTAAAATCTGTTTGCTAATCTATGTAAGTGCTTCTCTCCTGGTTGTGAGTTGCAGTTTTACCTTTATTACTTCGTGGTGACGGATGGAAGAGGTGTGTTGTGCGTTACCTTAACTGAGAGAGAGAGAGAGAGAGAGAGAGAGAGAGAGAGAGAGAGAGAGAGAGAGAGTAGTTATACAAGGCTGCAATTTTAATATACACTTGGCTAATCTTCCTCACGCTTTTCTAACTCTCATTTGTATGTTTCTTGTATATGTGTCTGGCAGGTGTCGGTTAGCATTATACTGACACACGTTTTAGCTATTCCAGTCAATATTCGTTCTTGCTTATCTTCATTTACACCTTTGTCTTTTCCTTCTCCACCTCCTTCTCCTCCTCTTCCTCCTTCTCTTTCTCTCTCTTCTTCATTCACGTCTCTACCATTCAAAATCTTTTAATATTTTCTTCCTCCTGCTCCTTCTCCTTGTTATCTCCCATCTCTCTTCCACAATTTATTCATCTTCCTTCTTTCTTCTCCCATTTCTCATGTATTCACAATATTTTCATCTTTCTTCTACTTCTCTTCTTCCATTCACAATCCCTTACAATTCTTCTTTCTTCTTTCCTCCTCCTCTTTCTCCTCTTTCATCCAAAATCAATTTCTCTTCTACCTCTTCTTACTTCTCTTATATTCACAGTTTGTTTCTCCTCCTTCTTTCTCCTTCTTTGCCTGTTCTACTATTCCTCCTCCCTAACCTTCTCTTCTCCCTCCTCCTCCTCCTCCTCCTCCTCCTCCTTCTCCTCCTCTTCCAAAAGGTCACCCGTGAATTAAACTTTTACTCCCACTGAAGAATATATCAAGGTAGGAGAGGAAGAAAAAAATATATGAATGAATACGTGCTGCTTTTACCTCCTGTGTATCCTTGTGAACGTGACTGTGACTGTGTGTGTGTGTGTGTGTGTGTGTGTGTGTGTGTGTGTGTGTGTGTGTGTGTGTGTGTGTGTGTGTGTGTGTGTTCTCGGTGACCTAGAGACGATGTGTGCAATAATTTCGTACAACAAGTGGGTCCTCTTTCATCTCTCTCTCTCTCTCTCTCTCTTTCTCTCTCTCTCTCTCTCTCTCTCTCTCTCTCTCTCTCTCTGAAGGTGACTATTCTTTGGAGTTCCTTGGTGTGTGTGTGTGTGTGTGTGTGTGTGTGTGTGTGTGTGTGTGTGTGTGTGTGTGTGTGTGTGTGTGTGTGTGTGTGTGTGTGTGTGTGTGTGTGTGTGTGTGTGTGTGTGTAGGTGCACAAGAAAGACTTTAGGGTGCACTCTCTCTCTCTCTCTCTCTCTCTCTCTCTCTCTCTCTCTCTTACTCTTTAAAAATACACTTAAAATCACAAAACTACAAAAAAACTAAAAAAATACATAGAAAAAATTCCCACCTGACTTTTCCAACACAACCTGAACCTGGTTAATAAAACGTGGGAAAAAGTGAACACTCAGGAGACTTACCTAATGAATCCCACCTGTATTTACTACACCTGTACACGGGAAGGCAATTAAAGGGTTCGCAGCAATATCATGTTTCCTGAACGAATAAACAGACAGGTAGACAGGTAGACAGAGAGAGAGAGAGAGAGAGAGAGAGAGAGAGAGAGAGAGAGAGAGAGAGAGAGAGAGAGAGAGAGAGAGAGAGAGAGAGAGAGAGAGAGAGAGAGAGAGAGAGAGAGAGATATGAATAGTGGAAAATTTATGGATTGTATGAATAGAATGAAAAGAGCGATGTGTCAACAGGTAGCCTGACAGGTGAGGATTTGAAAGGGTTAAAGGGCAAATGATGAGGAAACCCACACCCACACGCGCACACACGCACGCACGCACACACACACACACACACACACACACACACACACACACACACACACACACATAAACACTCACAGGTAAACGTAATGACTGGGTTAGGGAGAGAAATGTGACGCAGGTTGAAAATACGTCATTTATGAAGCGAAAAATGTCTGTCTGTCTGCTCATCAACCAATCATGTCTTTTATACGCCTAGTTCTTTTATTGATCCTGTCTTTACCCTTTCTCTAAACCTCTCTCCTCTTCCTCCTTCTCCTCTTTCTCCTCCTCTTCTGCTTCTCCTCCTTATCCACCTCCTCCTCCTCCTCCTCCTCCTCCTCCTCCTTCTCCTCCTCCACCTCCTCTTCTGCTTCTCCTCCTCGTTATCCTCCTCCTCCTCCTCGTGTTCGTCCTTCTCATTCTCCTGGTTCAGCAAAGATATATTTCCTGCCTTTTATCTTTTGTCATTTTCTGAACATGAAAGAGAGTACTCATATTTATTTCTTGAGGATAATGAATAAAAGAACGCCTACCTCATTTAGAGCGAGAGAGAGAGAGAGAGAGAGAGAGAGAGAGAGAGAGAGAGAGAGAGAGAGAGAGAGAGAGAGAGAGAGAGAGAGAGAGAGAGAGAGAGAGAGAGAGAGAGAGCATAAAGAACCCAGTGCAGAAAAAAAGTAATAAAATCAACAGATCTTCCTAAGGTACTGAATGGGTACAGCTTTTGGCTCAGGAAGCGATGAAGGCGGAGTGGAGTTGTAAGAGTAACTGTTGGCTAGAAATTGACAAACTGGCGGGGTTATATAGGTGAGGAGTGTGGAGTATAGGAAGAGAGCAGGTGCGAGGCGAGGAGAGGCGAGGAAAGGCGTGGCGTGAATGAATGCTAGAAATGTGAAGCCTGATGGAAGTGTGAGGAGAGTATGGGCGGTATTCGAGATATGAAGAAGTTGGTGAGGGGCGTTTGATTATTGGTGAGGGAATGTAGTTGGTGAGCAGAAAGCTACTGGTGAAGGTGAAATAGGGTAAAGAAAACTGATGGGTGATGGAGAGAATTGATGAAAATAAGTGATTGAAGTATTTAATGAGGAGAAAG
This sequence comes from Portunus trituberculatus, assembly GCF_017591435.1. NCBI lineage: Eukaryota > Metazoa > Arthropoda > Malacostraca > Decapoda > Portunidae > Portunus > Portunus trituberculatus. Next base: position 3,159,465 of record NC_059287.1, read on the forward strand.
CTACTGGTGAAGGTGAACTGGGAAGAACAACTGGTGGGTGATGGAGAAAACTGATGAGGAAAACTGCTAGATAAAGAGTTACGACTTCTGTAGGATTGTAGAGATGAAGGATAAGATAAATAATCACAGATAGTGAAGAAATATGATAATAGAAATAACGAAGAAAATTGAAGGATGACAGAAAGATGGTTAATGAAGAAAACTGAAGGATGTTATATATATGAAAAAAAAAAAAAAAATCCTAGTTTCTTTATTTTCCATTCATTCACTAAGAGCAAAATCATTCATATTGTATCATTATTTTCACGTGTTTTCATAATGTTTCACTCATTCACAGACGATTTTGACAATGTTCCGTCTTCATTTATTTATTTTTCGTCTTTTTCACATTGTTTCACTCATTCACAGAAACTTTTGACAATATTCCACATTTATTTACCTATGTTTCGTCTTTTTCATATTGTTTCACTCATTCACAGATGATTTTGACAATATTTAACCCTTTTCTCTTTATTTATCATCTTTTTCATAATGTTTCATATAAGGAAATCTGGAGGATGGTAGAGATAAACAAAGACGGAATCTAAGGGGCTAGGAGAGACAGTGAAGAAAACATAGCTGAGAGTAATAACCAAGAAAATTAATGGGTGATTTGACTATTAACTATAATCACGAACTACTGACCATTAACCCTTTAGTACCATGACGCGCTTCCATATTCATTCTGCTTACTAATTGGTGACTTTATACAGCTTCAGAAACTTAAGTGGGGATCAAAATAGTGAAGAGTCTGGCCATTAACCTTCTGACCTCCATAGACCCTTCCTATTGTAAGCAAAATAGCCTAATTGTACCCAAAACTCAAGGTAAAAATGCGTCCCAGTACTGAAGAGGTTAACTAAAACCACGAAAATAACTAGTGGATCAGCAAAGCCATGATATAATAATGTGGCACATGTGGAAATTTTCGTGACAAGATCTTCGTATTTATCAAACCTTACATAATTTTCTCTTTGAAATTTACGGTAGTGGTTTGAGTGTAAAGGAAATAAAGAGTGAAGGAAATAAAGTAAAAAAATCCCACCACTGTCTCCTCGCTTCCACGTTTAAGTGAGGAAAGAGAAAGAAAACACTTCACACTGAAAGATGAAGAGAGAGAGAAAAGTTGTTGAAACTCTTTACTCTCGGAAAGCTATTGTTAATATTTTTGTGAAGACTTGAGAGAGAGAGAGAGAGAGAGAGAGAGAGAGAGAGAGAGAGAGAGAGAGAGAGAGAGAGAGAGAGAGAGAGAGAGAGAGAGAGAGAGAGAGAGAGAGCTTAGGTAATCATGAACACACACACACACACACACACACACACACACACACACACTACACACCACCCACCCAACACCCACACACCATCTCGCCCCACACCCACCACCACCATCACCACCACCACCACCACCACCAGCCACAAAACAAACACCCCCTTTCCGATGAACGACATAAAAACCCCCGTCGTTAACTCTCACCCCTCGGCATCTTGACCCGCCAAGCCACACCGCCTCTCCTTTCAAACACTTACTCCAGTCATACAATTAGTGGGACCAGCCAGAACCTCCCTTAGTGTGCCCTGAACAAACACGCCACGCACCGCACGCCGAGGGGACGACGAGGGCCAAGATTGTAAGGGGAACAGAGAATATGGAGCTAGTTGTAGGAATGAGGGGATAGGAAGCAAGAGTAGAAAAGATGAAAGACAAGAAGTGGGAGAAGGATGAGGGGAAGGCAAGGGGATAGATAGAGAAGGGAGAGAAGATACCAGGGTAGAAATGAAGATGGTAGCAGATGACGGGAGATGAGGGAGGTGAAAAGTATAGAAGGGTTGGTAGATAAGGACAGAGGGTGAGGGCAGGAAGATAGAAGGGAAAGACTAGGAAGAGGACAGAAGATACGGTGCTAGGAGACGAAAAGGATAGAAGGAGATTGGTAGATAAGGGCAGAGGGTGAGGGTAGGAAGGAAAGACGGCAGAAAGATAGAAGGGAAAGACTAGGAAGAGGACAGAAGATACGGTGCTAGTAGTAGGGATGAAGAAAGTAGGAGCTGAAGGATAGAAGAGAGGATGTAAGAGGTAGAAGGGATAGATTAAGTGTAGGAAAGGGGTGTAAAGATAGTAAGGAAAGGACATAGGGAGGATAGAAGGCAAATGCTAGGAAGAGGACAGAAGATACCATACTAGTTGTAGAGATGAAGATAGTAGGATCTGAAAGGACAGAAGGGAAGGTGTAAGAAATAGAGGGGATAGATTAAGTGTAGGAAGGGGATAAGGATAACAAAAAAAAAAAAAGGATAGAAATAACAAAGAGCAAAGGCTAGGAAGAGGACAGAATATACATTGCTAGTAGTAAGGATGAAGATACTAGGAGCTAAAGAGAGATAGAAAGGAAGGTGTAATAGGTAGAGGGGAGAGATTAGGTGTAGAAAAGGGATAAGGGTAGTAAGGAAAGGGGACAGGAAAATAGAAGGAAAAGTCTAGGAAAGGGACAGAAGACACGGGCTATTGGAAAGGATGAGAGTGGTAAAATGGATAAGCTAAAGGAAGAGGAGGGGTGAGAGAAACAGGGAAAAGTGACAGAAGAGATAGGGTACAAGGGAGGGGAGTAAAATAGCATTGGGGAGAGTGACGAGGGGAAAGAGTGCATTAATGAACAGTGGCAAGGTTAATTTTGCAGCCACGTTTTCATTCCATGTGATTTTGTATGATCTCTATTTTTTTTTTTTTTATCTTTGCTCTCTGTTGATGTGTTGGTTTGTGAAGGGCACGCGTCATGAGGCGAGGCGGGCACTGGTGTTGCACGCACACATCAAAGCAGTGACATTACGATTTGCTGTTTGTAATTTGCCACTTTGCTTTTATTTTTCATTATGTTTTGTTTTTATACATATGTGACTGTGTGTGTGTGTGTGTGTGTGTGTGTGTGTGTGTGTGTGTGTGTGTGTTTATTCGTGCTTAATAATCGCACACATTATGTACATCAGCCTTTGCATCAAAACACTATAAAGAAAAAAGAAATCATAAAAACACACATTATCATTTGATATGCATACAAACATGAATGCATTATTTTCTCTAACACTGAACAGGAAAATGAAACGAAACTGTTGAGTATAACGAAAATAATGATCTCAATAACAACAACAATAATAATGATAATAATAATAATAATAATAATAATAATAATAATAATAATAATAATAATAATAATAATAATAATAATATAATAATAATAATAATAATAATAATAATAATGATAATAATAATAGTATTAACAGTAATACTACAACTACAATTACTACCACTACTACTACTACTACTACTACTACAACTACTACTACTACTACTACTAGTGATAGTAATAATAATAATAATAATAATAATAATAATAATAATAATAATAATAATAAACAACAAAAACAATATAAACATGAAGAAATTTAATATTCAGAGAGAGAGAGAGAGAGAGAGAGAGAGAGAGAGAGAGAGAGAGAGAGAGAGAGAGAGAGAGAGAGAGAGAGAGAGAGAGAGGATGCAGGAACTCGAGGTAAAACACTATTCTACGAGTTATCGCATTTACATTTTACATATTCATAGGATTAAACGCACGAGGGAGATATGGAGAGGGAAAAAAAGCTGACGGAGATCACAACACGCGCGATATTTGAACAAACTAATTATCTCTGACGCTGTTCAGGTCATCAGCCGCGGGAACTTCTGCAGTTTTCCTAATCAAATTCTTTCTTTGTAACGCTTTATGAACCCCTGCCTAAATAAAAGAGAGAAAGAGCGAGAGCGAGAGAGAGAGAGAGAGAGAGAGAGAGAGAGAGAGAGAGAGAGAGAGAGAGAGAGAGAGAGAGAGAGAGAGAGAGAGAGAGAGAGAGAGAGAGAGAGAGAGAGAGAGAGGTTTTCACAATATGCCACTTCAGAAAAGAAAATAATAAAATGACAAGGTGAAAAAGTGAGACTATGAACTTAGTTTAGCTTCCCCTTTCCGTTGCAACTCTTGTCGTAGGAAGAAAGAAAATAAAAAAGTGGAAAGGGGTAATGA